>NW_028242743.1:0-22818 GCF_964263255.1 Lissotriton vulgaris | reverse complement strand
TAATTACTTCCGAGCTAGCGTGTGTGTGTGTGTGTGGCTCTGTGTGTGTGGGGGGGCTGTGTGTGTGTGCGTGGCTCTGTGTGTGGCTCTGTGTGTTTGTGTGTGGCTCTGTGTGTGTAGCTGTGGCTCTGTGTGTGTGGCTCCATGTGTGTGTGTGGGGCTGTGTGTGTGTGTGTGTGGCTCTGTGTGTGTGGGACTGTGTGTGGCTCTGTGTGTGTGGGGTTCTGTGTGTGTGTGCAAATGCAATAGGTCTCGCATTTGCGAGAGATTAAGCTATTACTCTCTACTACTCTCTAATGCTTACCTGTTGCCATTGTAAATGACAATACCATAGATTTATCGGTTTAAAAAAAGAAAAAACAATAAATGAAAAAAATTACATTTGCATTGCCAATAGCTCTAACTTTAACAAAGACGACGAGACTATTGCATTGTAAATGCTTGTTCATGATAGAGATGAAGGGTTGGACAGACAAGCCCCATAGGCTGCCATTATGTGTCTATAAATGGAAACCGTGCCTTTAAGGAACCCTCCAGAGACCCTCGGTATCCTATGATGCACAGCTAAAGGCCAGTTTCTTTCAGTTCTTTTTTCGGCTCCAGCTAGCAGGACCCTGGAGCATTGCGCTCTACCTTTTGTGGTATATCTTCAAATTATTGAGCTTTTTTGTGTCAGTTTGAGTGTTTCGACGTCTTGGGCCTTTACCTTCCTTTTGCTGTCTTTTTGAGGCAGTTAGCCCACATTTTTTTTGTCAAAATGCCATCTTTGTTTGACAAGTGCACAGAATGTGGCAGGAAGAAGGCCAAGTCGGACTCTCACAGAGTTTGTATACTGTGTCTTCCTACATCTCATGTTCCTGACTCCTGTATCATCTGTAAATCTGCTCCAGGATGACCATGCATGACAGGGAGAAGATTCGCCTGCAAGGCCTGGAGCAGAGAAGACTACAGACTGCAGGTGGGACATCTGGGCATGGAGAGAGCCTTTCCACTTCCACAACCCATGCGTCGACCTCTGTTGGTCTCCCCTGTCGAAGAAAAGCCCAGAAACGACGCCGGTCCCCGTCGCAGGCGACGACGTCGCAACCAGGTATGACGACGATATACGCTCCATCGACCCAGGGCTCTGGGTCTAGACTACGTCGAAGATCAGCGTTGAGGGAAAGGACGTCGAGACCTCAGCCGAGGACGTCCCACACGACGTCGACGCATCATCGCCATCAATCTGGGTCCAGGAGATATTGGCGCTTGCCGTCGAGGTGACACTGCCGTTCGCCGTCAACGCCCAGGTCGCCTTTGACGAGAAGATCAATGTCGCGCAGAAAATCGCCGTAGAAGAAAAGGTCGATGTCGAGGAGAAGGTCGACGTCGAGGAGAAGGTCGACATAGCGTGGAAAGTCGACGTCGCATAGAATGTCGACGTCGAGGAGGTACCATCGGAGCTAGACGTCGAGAGACCGGTCACCCTCTATGGTCAGCCTCTCCACTTCTGAGAGTTCAAGATCGCAATGGCTTCAACGTTTGCCATAAAGGGGCACTGCTTTCAGAGCTTCCTCTTCGAGGCCAGCCTGCAAGCGGAGGAGGGTGATTTCTACCTCGGACGCCGAGTATTCCAGGACCTATTCTCCAACTAGGTCACCGGAACCAGCTGAGCCTGTGGCTCCTCATCAGTCGCCGCTGCGGCCAGGGACGCCTACTCCTCCTCAACCTCCTCCGCCACCGACTCCTCCACCTCCACCTCCACCTCCGCCACCACCGCCACCACCGCCTCCTTTGCCTCCTCCACCTCAGCCTCTCCCTCGGCCACCAGTGGCTCCACCTGTGCCAGTGATCCCAGCAAATCCAAGAAGGCCAAGATCTTGATCCCTACCAAGACATCGCTCTTGCAGCCGGCACCGGTCTTCTACCAGATCTCGCCGTCGTCGTCGCGGTGAAAGGTCACGTTCCAGATATACTAGAGACACGGAGTCCTCTAGTGGAGGGAGATACTCGCCTACTCTGTCGGATTCTCCACCTATGAGAGTGTCACCTGTCGATGACATTACCGTCACCTGTCGATGACATTACCACGTTTCAGGAGGTTCTCGTAAAGGGAGCGGCAAAACTGGGCATTGCACTGTCCATGATTGCCCCTACTACATCAGTGATCTTTGAGACACTACAGCGGAAGCAAGCCTCTCGTCCTCTGCTTCCTTTGGTACCCGGGTTGGAGGAACCGGTGATGGAATTGCTCCAGATGCCTGCCTCGGTGAAATCGGCACCCTCGAGGCTTCAGAAGAAATGCCGCCCCCCCAGACTCGGACCCTGGCTTTCTTCGGGCGGATCCCCTCTCGGATTCAGTTATAGTGGTGACGGCGAAGAAGCAGTGCGCTATGGCCCCTTCGACCACATTTCCACCGGACAAGGATTCTGTGGGGAGGAAAGTCTACAACACTGCAGCCACTTCGATGAAGGCAGCGAGCTCTACTGCCCTCCTGGGCAGGAACGACCGCTCCTTGCGGGAGTCTCTTCAACAGTTCATGGAACTCCTGCCTAGAGACAAGCGTGAGGATTTCCAGGAGGTTCTCAATGAGGGCCTGATGGTCTCTAATCAGATTATCAGTGCGGCTGCGAACACCTCTCTCCTGGCAGCCCATGGATATCATGGTGTGACTCTGCGACGCCATTCGTGGTTGCGTCTCACCTCCTTGAAACCGGAGGCCCAGCAGCGTATCGCTAACCTCCCATTCTCGGGTTCCACCCTCTTTGGTTCCCATGCGGACGAGCAGATGGCTTGAATGAAAGCTGAAGTTGAGAACCTCAAGGCTGTTGGCTTGGAAAAGCCTAATGAGCAGCGTTGAATATGCTACTTACTAGTATGCATCTGTTCTTGGCATGTAGGGCTGCTAACATTCATATCTTAGCATTAGATCGCCACCTAGTGTTGGGTCCGGATGATCGCACATTGTTGTCCTGGAAGAGTCTTCGAAGTATCCTGAGATGGGTGGCTCCTCCCCTGGACTACAGTGCGCATGGGCATCGGCTCCATCCCCAGATTGTTTTTCGCCATTGTGGCAGAGGATGGAGTGAAAAGTGTAAAGGATGTCCATGCTAATGATTGAATACAATAGTATATCTGCAGCTGCGACAGGCCCCGGGGAGGAGGGTGGGCGATATGAATGTTAGCAGCCCTACATGCCAAGAACAGATGCATACTAGTAAGTAGCATATTCAGTTCGAGGCATGTGGGCTGCTAAATTCATATCTTAGCATAGAATACATAGCAGTCCCTCCATCAGCGGCGGTTGCCCGTGCCAGCTGCAGAAACCTGAAAAAGTGTCTTGAGAACAGCCTGCCCTACAGCCGCTTGCTGTTTGGAATGTACATCAACACAGTAGTGTTTTGTAAAGGTATGTGGTGTAATCCACGTGGCTGCTCTGCAAATGTCCTCTAGAGGAATGTTTCCTAGGAAAGCCATGGATGCCCCCAACTTGCGTGTGGAGTGTGCCTTTGGGGGTATTGTTAAAGTGCGCTTGGCTTTGTGATAACAGATTTGAATGCACTTAACAATCCATCTGGCTATTCCTGCTTTGGAAATTGGGTTGCCTTTGTGTTGTGGTGAGAAGGCAACAAAGAGTTGTTTCGTCTTCCTAAAGTGTTGTGTCCTGTCTATGTAGTACATCAATGCCCTCCGTACGTCTAACGTATGGAGCATCCTTTCCGCCACCGTTTGTGGGTTCTGGAAGAATGCCGGCAAATCGATAGTTTGGTTGAGATGAAAATGTGACACCACCTTTGGAAGGAATTTGGGGTTAGTACGTAGCACTACCCTATTTGGATGAATCTGAATGAATGGCTCTTGTATTGTGAGCGCTTGCAACTCACTAACACGCCTTAGTGACGTAATGGCAATTAGGAAAGCAACTTTCCACGTTAGGAATTGCAGTTCACACGAGTGCATTGGCTCAAACGGTGGTCCCATCAGTCTGGTGAGGACCACATTGAGGTTCCACACCGGAGCTGGCGGTGTTCTTGGGGGAATGACTCGTTTCAGACCTTCAAGAAACGCCTTAATGGCTGGCACCCTGAAGACTGAGAGATGCTGCCTATTTTGAAGGTAAGCTGCGATGGCGGATAGATGTATCCGAATAGAAGTGAACGCTAGTTTGCACTTATAAAGGTGTAACAGATAGCAAATGATGTTAGGGATAGATGTCTCTAGCGGGTTTATGTCATTGTCTGCACAGTAAATGACAAAACGCTTCCATTTTGCGGCATAGCATGCTCTGGTTGACGGCTTCCTCGCCTCCTTGATGATGTTCATGCATTCAGGAGGTAGGTTTAGGTATCCAAACTCTAAGACTTCAGGAGCCAGATCGCTAGGTTGAGCTGTTGTGGATCTGGATGCTGAATTTCTCCATGGTTCTGCGTCAGAAGTCTGGGCGTGAGGCGCAGTCTTTGATGCGGCACCACTGAGAGTTCGAGGAACGTGGTGTACCAGGCTTGGCGCGCCCACGTTGGAGCAACTAGGATGAGTGTCATCGAGTGTTGCGTTAGTTTCCTCGCCACCAGTGGTATCAGAGGTGTCGGGGGAAAAGCGTAAGCAAATTTGCCTGACCAGTTCATCCATATCGCATTGCCCTGCGATTGGGGGTGTGGGAACCTGGCGGCGAAGCTTTGGCATTTTGCGTTCTCCCTTGTGGCGAACAGGTGTATGTCTGGACGACCCCACCTTTGGAAGTACGGCTGGAGTACCGATGGATGTATCTCCCACTCGTGCATTTGATGACTGTATCTGCTGAGCAGATCCGCCATCTGATTGTCCTTCCCTGGGAGGTGTTCTGCCATGAGGAAGATGTTCCTCTGAATGGCCCACTTCCACATGCTCTGAGCCAGGTGAGACAGCTGTGGTGAGTGGGTGCCCCCCTGCTTTTGGATGTAGTACATCGCGGTCATGTTGTCCGTCCGGACTAACACCACTTTGTTGCACAGATGTACAATGAAGGACTTGAGTGCCATGAAGATCGCCATCAGTTCTAGATAGTTGATGTGCATCTTCTGTTGCTGCGTCGTCCATAGTCCCTGCACTGTGTAAGTGAGCAGATGAGCTCCCCATCCCTGGAGAGATGCGTCCGTTGTCAGGATAACCTGTGGTACTGGCTCCTGGAACAGTCGGCCCTTGCAAAGGTTGTGTGGAGTCCACCAATGCAGAGAGTTGTATGCCCGACTGGTAACCAACACTAGGTCTGTTAATTGTCCCTGAGCCTGTGTCCACTGATTTGCTAAGCACTCCTGGAGCGGGCGCATATGCAACCGTGCGTGAGGGACTATGAAGATGCAGGAGGCCATCATGCCTATCAACTGCATGAACACTCTTGCTGGAAGTGAGTGTCCCGGTCTGAACTTCTGGATTAAAGACTGTATGCCGTCTATCCTGACCTGGTTTGGTTGCGCCTTGGCCGTCAGGGTATTGATTGTCGCACCCAGAAACTGCCGGACGTGTGCCGGCTGAAGGTGTGACTTTGGGTAATTCAACGAGAAACCCAGGTCGTGAAAGAGGTGAATGGTAGTCGACATGTCCGCGGCGCACTGCTGTTCCGACCTGGCTTGAACGAGCCAGTCGTCGAGGTAGGGGTAGACATGGATGTTCTGCCTCCTGAGGTGCGCTGCTACTGTCGCCAGACACTTGGTAAACACCCTTGGGGCAGTTGTGACTCCGAAGGGTAGGACTTTGAACTGATAATGCGTGCCCTGGATAGTGAACCTGAGGTACTTTCTGTGGGACGGATGTAGCGGAATGTGGAAATAAGCATCCTTGAGATCTAAGGTTGCTAAGAAGTCTCCTTTGTTTAACATAGGAAGGATCTGTTGCAGTGTAAGCATGTGGAAATGCTCTGACAGTATGTACAGATTGAGGGGACGGAGATCCAGAATTGGTCTGAGAGATCCGTCCTTCTTTGGAATGAGGAAGTACAGGGAATAAACCCCTGCTCCTTCCTCCCCCACTGGCACGAGCTCGATTGCCCCTTTTTGCAGCATCACCAACACTTCCTGCTGCAATAAGTGCAAGTGCTCTGGGGACATAGGTCTTTGCCTTGGTGGAATGTTGGGTGGAGTGGACTTTAACTCTAGACAATAACCGTACTGGATAAGCTGTCGCACCCACCTGTCTGTGGTGATGTTGATCCAGACGGGCAGGAACTGCTGTATTCTCCCCCCGACAGGTGTTAAATGGTCGGGGGGCAGTGACAGAGAGTCACTGGTTGCTTGGGGCAGAGGAGCGTGAATTGTTGCCTCCTTTGCCACGTCCTTTGTTGCTGTTTCCCCTGTAGCCCCTCTTGTTTTGTTTGGGGTACGAGGACTGTGCTCCACCTCTAGGGAACTGTGACTGTTGACCCAACTGTCCTCTGGTGACTCCACGGGCACCTGAGCGACGAAAATTATTGCCACGAAACTGCTGTGATTGTAGGGCCCCCATAGATTTAGCAGTTTCAGTGTCTTTTTTAATTTTTTCCAGGGTGGTGTCAACATCTGGACCAAACAGTCTATCCGGATTGACTGGTTGATTAAGTATGGTTGTTTGAATGTCAGGTTTGAACCCCGATATGCGGAGCCAAGCCTGTCTTCTGAGCATGACACTGGTGTTAATGGCCCTAGCGGCTGTGTCCGCGGCATCAAGTGCACACTTTATGGCCGCGTTGGAGATCAGTTGTCCCTCTTGTATAATCATTTTGGTGCCCTCTTGAAACTGCGGAGGCAGGTGTTCCACAATCTGCTCTAGTGTGTCGTAATGTGATCTATCATAACGTGCCAGTAGTGCCTGTGTATTTGCAATACGCCAGAAATTGGCAGCCTGTGCAGCCACTCTTTTGCCTCCTGCCTCTAGCACTTTGGACTCCTTATCCGGGGGAGGAGCTTCACCCGTTGTTTGGGAGTTGGCCCTCTTGCGTGCGTTTGCTACCACCAGGGAGTCAAGCGGCAACTGTCCTCGAATGTATGCAGGGTCTGCAGGCGCTGGTCTGTACTTTTTTTCAATACGTGGGTTGACCACCCTCGCCCTGGTAGGCTCTTTAAAGATGTCCGCAGCATGCTTGAGGACCCCTTTGAGCATAGGCAGGGTCTTGACAGTTCTTTCCGAAACTGAAAAGGTGTCGAATAGAAAGTCTTCCTCAACTGGGTCAGCATGCATGTCCACATCATGATTAGCAGCTGCCCTCTCAATGAGTGCATGAAAACCTGCAGAATCCTCTGTAGGGGATGCACGTGCACTGAAAGTCTGTGGGTCTTGTCCCACATCTTGGGTGCCTTGGTCCCCAATGACATAATAAGAATCTGGCTGTGCATCAGGTTCATTTACTGGGAACGTGTATTGTTCATCTTCACCATAGCCCTCACTTTCAGAGTGGTCTGGAGACGGTGTTGGGCTCCTTCCCAGAGGAGGCTGGATAGGTTCCATGAGGCCTGAGGCGTCCTGTGGAAACTTTTTCTTCTTTAGGGGGATGACATAGGATTCCACCGGCTGCGAAGTGATCTTCCTTTTGTAAAGGGTTAACTTCCCCGTGTCCGCGTCTATGAAACACTCCGAATCCTCTTCTGGGTCGAGCACTTGACCCGAAGATGCCCCTGCCGTAGAAGATTCCGACTTCTTTGGCGTCGATTTCGATGAAAAAGCCTTCGGCGCCACTTTTGGCGGTAGAAGGAAGAGGAGTTTACTTGCGGGCTTGACCGGGACGTCTGCCGCCTTCTGCGTCGATGGCGTTGGCGTCGACGAAGAAAAAGCCTTCTCCCTAATTCTTTGTAATGAAGCAGCCACGAGAGATGCGTCGGTGACCGATGTCTTTGGCACCGACGAGGTGGCCTTGCCTTCGGATGCGACGCTCCGTTGGTCTTTTGGAGGGATGGACGGCGCCGACCCCGAGTCCTTGGAGCGATGCGCAGATGTCCCCGTTGGAGCCGGGTCTGTGTCGGTTGCCTTGGCTGGCTTTGCCTGCGCCGGCGCGCTTGTCTTGTGCGTGCCACCCTTCTTAGAGGATCTCTCCTCCGGCGCCGATTTTGACCCTGTGGAATCGCCGTGTTTCTTCGGCTTCTGCGGACCGGAGGTCGACGGAGTCGATGAGGCCGCCGGTTTATTTGTTTTTGCCGTTGCGACCGCCATCTTAGGGACGATTGAGTCCTTTAATTTCGGTTTCGGTTTCGGGTCGGCCATTTTAGGTGCAGTCGAGACCGTTGCTTTCAGTTTCGGTTTCGAAACCCTCGGCGCAGCAAGTATGTCCGTGGCCGGGCCAGCAGGCGGGGCCGTGGCTTGCGCTACAGGGTGTTGGGTAAGGCCGACAGGCGATCCCGCGACCCTCTCTTGATGTCCGTCAACTTCGGGGCATAGCTTGTCCCCTGAGCTATCTTCCGCGGCCCCATAAACCATATCGTCGTCCCCTACCTCGTCGACGTATTCAAGGCCTTGACCCACGACTCCGTCGTCGTCATATTCCGGATCAGCCTCGACCTCCGTCTCAGACGGGGAGATTTGAAGATGATGGCTCTGGTCCTCCTCTTCTTGGTCGTCGAAGATGTTTTCTGGATCCGGGGCCGCCTGTTTGGCGACAAGGCGCACCGCGCGCCGAATCGTGAGAGTTTTCTTCGACCTGAAACTCGCACAGGCCCTGCAACTTCCTTCGTCATGGTCTGGCGAAAGGCATTTATTACAGACCGGGTGCACGTCTATATGTGGGTATTTGGACCCACAGAGCGGACAGAGCTTAAACGGGCTCCGCTCCATGTTGGGAACTTAGTGTCGAGTCGCGATGAGAAGGCCTCGATGTCCGAAGAGTAGTAAAAACTCCGCTGATTCCGGCTCCGAGAGACGGAAGAACTCGAGACCGTACGCAAACAATACCGACGTAAAGAACCCAAAGCCTTTTGGCCGTTAAATTAGATGTTTATTCGGTTCCGACGGAGAGACGTCGAGACCGCATCCGAACCCAATGGCGGAAAAAAACAATCTGGGGATGGAGCCGATGCCCATGCGCACTGTAGTCCAGGGGAGGAGCCACCCATCTCAGGATACTTCGAAGACTCTTCCAGGACAACAATGTGCGATCATCCGGACCCAACACTAGGTGGCGATCTAATGCTAAGATATGAATTTAGCAGCCCACATGCCTCGAACAGGAGTTTCCACACCTACCAACGGCGTTATTCTTCCCAACGGTTTCAACGTGGACAGGGCCATCAGGCTGGACAGCAGCAACAGCAGTAGCAGTTTCAGCGGCAGCCATTTCAGAGACGTCAGAGAGGCAGAGGTAACCAGCAGTCAACATCGGGGAACAAGGCCCCCGCTGGTTCTAAGCCCTGAGAGGTTACTTCCCCCTCTTCTGTTACCCACTCCGGTGGGGGGAGGCTTTCAAAATTACCTGGCAGAGTGGAGAAACATAACTCAGGACAATTGGGTGCTGAATATTGTCCGCAATGGATACTGTCTACGTTTCATCAGCCCTCCTCCATCGATTCCACCAGTTCGTTCACAATACCTGGTGCGCGAAATTCAAGTGGAGGCCGATACCCTGTTAAGCAAGCATTTGCAAGGCAATGGGTCTCGCAGTAGCAAAGTTTAAAGTTGTTGGTATTGTAGATGGCATTGTTTATTATCTATTTTTTTTAAAGCAACAAATATATAAATGGTTATTTATAATGTTAGTATGTGAAAGTGGAGTAATTGTGATATGCACGGTATTGTGACCAACGCAATGAAAGCGGCTACCAAGAGTAAAAAGTATGTCTTCCTGTAACAAGCGCCACATAAACGTCTGTATGGTGACAAAAAAACACACAAAAGGCTGCCTGAAAGTCTGCTGTAGTGTGACTTTCTGTGACACTCCAGACACTTGAGAAACAAACCAGCCCAGGCAAATTGACTGTAAACTAGCCAACTGAGAAAGATAAGAATCTATTCCCCTGCAGCATCTGTGTGATGCAAATTAATCACAGCAGGATACTAAAGTAGTTAAGGCAACAAAGGTGAACGCAAAATAAACTAGTTATGGCAACCTGCCTGCTGAATTGCACGGTCTAGCGGCAGAGCTATAGGAGGGAATAAATGGTCTTTGAATGCCCTGCACATCTCCCGCAAAGTCAGACCGAACCTCTGCAAGGATGGCTGCCAGCAAAAGTTATCGGGCTGCTGGCGGCTGCAAATCTCGCAGACGATGCCATACTTAATAAGGGCACCAGAGAATCTTACAAGCAATTTTACAGCGCACAGGCTTATCTCCTAGAAATACGAGACCCCTCTTTTTTTCCAGAGTAAGGTAGAATGCTTTGATGCCGAAATTCATCATTAAGGCAATGCGTAATATGTAAATGCTCAATGCTTGTAAACACCACTCTCTGGGCCAGATGTACAAAGACTCTGCCTACACCCCGTGAGGCTGTCAAGATGATTTGTAAAAGGGAATGGGTCCTTTTAAGGTCCTTTCCCCTTCGCAGATCAGTTACAACCACCTTTGATGGGTTGGCAAATGTACAATATTTTGCAAGCACATTTCAGGTCTCAAACCAGTGATGCATGGATTACTGATTCACAATTTGGAAGTTACGCCTTGTGTATGCGCCTTCCAAACTGCAATTTGGTATGGGTTGAACCCAAAACCTGTCTGACTTATATAACGGTGTTTGTAAATTTGAGACAAGCATTTGCAGCTTCAAACCCTGTGATTTTTTGCAACAACAGATTTTCCGAACACAGGAGCTGCCCGTGAAGGTAAGAGCGTTGGGGGGGATCCACCATGCGGCCATGAGGGGAAATTAAATAAATAATTAATTGTTCCTCTTCATCGCCTGTCGAAATGCCTCCCCACCCGGCCCCACTGATCTTACCCTCACGGGCCGCGGCTGTCCAATCACAAAGTTGCTTAGTACATCAGGCCCCACTCTCCACGACCGGCTGGGGCCAGAGCTCAGGTGGCAGGACAGCAGATGGGAGTCCTGCAAGGGTTGACGGACAGAATATGGACTACCAATGGGAATCCTGCAAGGGTTGATGGACAGAATATTGTGTCAAAAATATCAAGAACTGAGATATAGAGAAGGTATGTTGAGTATTGACTTACTATTCTAAACTTCACATCCCAGTACTTTGAAGATATATAGATTGTTAAAGGTACATATATGTGGAGCTATATGTTGTAAAACTTTGCTCATGCATAGATACTTACGTTCATGATATATTTGTCCTCAATATGATCGACACCAGATTTTATCCAAACAATATTTTTTCCCTGATATTTTATCTAAACACTGTTACAAGGCTACTTAACGGTTTATGAAAGCATGCGCAGACACAAGCAGGCACACATAAAATCACATGCTCTAGTACAAAAACACCCAGGTACATACACACAGGCACACATCATCACATGTACAAGCTGACACAAATGCGGGCAAACACTATCATACGGGCACAGATGCACACACACAAGCACACATATAGATACATCCACAAGCACACATACAATCACATGCTCTAGAGCAAAAACACACAAGTACATGCACATACATGCACAAGCACACACAAATGTGAGCTCACTCATACAAGCAGACAAGCACACACAAGCACACATACAGATACATCCACAAGCACACACAATTACATGCTCTAGAACAAAAACACCCAAGTACATGCACACACCATCACATGTACATATGCGCACAGACGCACACACACAAGTACACGTGCAATCACATGCTCCAAGACAAAAGGATCAAAGTCCATGCACACACCATATCACGTACAGACATGCACAAGCACACACATAAGCACACATACAGAAACATCCACGCGCACAAACATAAGCACACATAGAATCACATGATTTAGTACAAAAACACCCAAGTACTTGTACACACCATTACACACACAGACATGCACAAGCACACACAAATGTGAGCACACACTCTCATATGTGCACAGATACACACACAAGCACATATACAGAAACATCCAAAAACACAAGCACAGATAAAATCTCATGCTCTAGTACAAAAACACCCAGGTACATGCACACTCAAACACCATCACATGTACAGACATGCACAAGCACACACAAATGTGCTCACACTCTCATACACGCACAGACACACACACACACACAAGCACACATACAGTAACTACCAAAAACACAAGCACACATACAATCACAAGCTCCAGAACAAAAACACCCAAGGACGTACACACAAGTACATGCACACACGCACACACCATCACACGCACACACATGCACAAGCACACACAAAGGTGTGCACACACACAGACGTGAACAGAGGGCGCACACAAGCACGCATACGGAAACATCCAAAAGTACACATGGAATCCCATGCTCTAGTATAAAAACACTTAAGTACATGCACACACCATCACACGCAGACATAAGAACACATACAGAAACACACACAAATATGAACACAGTCTTTCATACACGCACAGGCGCACACAAACACGTGCGTCCGCACACAACCCCTCATACACGCACACACAAAAGCAATCACATGACAAATTTTTCCAGGACTGCCGCAACATTGATGGCACACAATGGCAGGTTCGGACAGACTAATGAAAGACATCTGCTGTCGGTTCCGAATGTTAAAAGAGTTCTCAGAGTAATACCAGATAGAAGGGGGCGCGGGGTAATGAGCACCGACGGGAGAGAGGTAAGATGAAAGACGCAAGGCAATAATGCACTCCTGCCTGCCCTCATCAGAGGACATTTCCTAGAACAGGCCCGTGGCCGCTGCAGTGGAGGCTGGGGGGTCGCTGTTGTTCAGCACCATCAGGGGTTCACTCTAAGCGCATCCCGGAGAAGTTCTCTAGCACCCGCTACGCAGTCTACTTCAAGGTGCTTTCCCGCACCTTTTCTCATTTTGCTTTCATCTTTTATAAATCCTCGTCCACATCCCTGTAACTGACCCTTCCTTGCATTCCGAACTCTGGCCATCAAATGATATTTTTCATTCAGCCGTGATGGAATATTTTTGCACGTGGTTTTTGTATCTAACATAATCCCTTCTAGCTGCAGAGATAATCTTTTACAACTTCAGGAGCAGCGCTGGTTCGCGTCTTCTGCCTTGTACTGCCCTCCAGTGGCTGTTTGTAAACATCACACATGTAATTGTCCTGAATGCAGAGGTGCGGAGTCACTAACAGAAGTACAAAGTAGTGGAGATGGCGAGTAAGGATTAGTTACTTACCTGTAATCCTAGTTCTCTTCCTGGGGTATCCTCATCAAAGTCATAAGCATTAGAATATTCCTGCCCATGCGTGGGACCCTGGAAACACTAAAATATATGTGCCCCACATATATATCAGTATATATATATATATATATATATATATATATATATATATATATATATATATATATATATATATATATATATATATATATATATATAAAGAGTTGCCCCATGGTGGGAATGCACTTACGGGTAGGAATTAATGCCACCGCAAGGGAGCGAGCCGCGAACAAAGTCTTTTTCCTGCCAGACGCGTTTCGGGCCAACGCCCTCTTCAGTGGCAGACCATGTGATAAGACGGCAAGCGGCAAACACCAGTAAATACCCACAGTAATTATACGCAGGCGTAGCACCTGAAGCAATGCTTTCTGGGACTGGTAGTTTATAAGTAGAACCCAAGTGGGTCGCCGCCGCCATTCACATGTAAAAAAGTATTAAAAGGATTGCCAATGTCCCCGCAAGCACCCCGCAAGTAAAAGGCACCTCCCGTACCACAATACGCTGCCCAAATGAGGCAGCTGTGGACCCGCAGTATTTCGCGGTAGTGCAAACCCGCGACCGGGCTGGCCGATAACAAATGGAAGAAAGAGTTGCCCCATGGTGGGAATGCACTTACGGGTAGGAATTAATGCCACCGCAAGGGAGCGAGCCGCGAACAAAGTCCTTGCGGGGTGCTTGCGGGGACATTGGCAATCCTTTTAATACTTTTTTACATGTGAATGGCGGCGGCGACCCACTTGGGTTCTACTTATAAACTACCAGTCCCAGAAAGCATTGCTTCAGGTGCTACACCTGCGTATAATTACTGTGGGTATTTACTGGTGTTTGCCGCTTGCCGTTTTATCACATGGTCTGCCACTGAAGAGGGCGTTGGCCCGAAACGCGTCTGGCAGGAAAAGGACTTTGTTCGCGGCTCGCTCCCTTGCGGTGACATTAATTCCTACCCGTAAGTGCATTCCCACCATGGGGCAACTCTTTCTTCCATTTGTTAGCGGCCAGCCCGGTCGCGGGTTTGCACTACCGCCAAATACTGCGGGTCCACAGCTGCCTCATTTGGGCAGCGTATTGTAGTACGGGAGGTGCCTTTTACTTGCGGGGTGCTTGCGGGGACATTGGCAATCCTTTTAATACTTTTTTACATGTGAATGGCGGCGGCGACCCACTTGGGTTCTACTTATAAACTACCAGTCCCAGAAAGCATTGCTTCAGGTGCTACACCTGCGTATAATTACTGTGGGTATTTACTGGTGTTTGCCGCTTGCCGTCTTATCACATGGTCTGCCACTGAAGAGGGCGTTGGCCCGAAACGCGTCTGGCAGGAAAAGGACTTTGTTCGCGGCTCGCTCCCTTGCGGTGGCATTAATTCCTACCCGTAAGTGCATTCCCACCATCGGGCAACTCTTTCTTCCATATATATATATATATATATATATATATATATACATATATATATATATATATATATATATATATATATATATATATATATATATATGTATATATATATATATATATATATATATATATATGTATATATATATATATATATCAATAAGCAACTGCAGCCTAATACAAATCAGAGCTAAATCATGCTGTAAGGACTTCCCATCATAACATGAAAAAACATGCATTAGAAGTAGGGAAAAACAACAGTAAAACATGTTTTGAAACTGTTTTAATGCTCAGCAGACAGTAGAAAATCTCATAAAGGACTGAAAGCATAGCCAGCTCCCAGGCTGCATTGCAAACCACAGTCTAAAAAGACTGAAAAGCTAACTCATAGCAACATAGAGATAAACTGACACTGTGCCTTTAAGGCACTTCTGACCCCCAGCTTCCCATCATGTCTCAGGGGGGACAGTTGGGTCAGTTGTTCTTTGTTGAGACTGAAAAAAGCCATGGCACAAAGAATGAACAATATTTCCACAAAGGAAACAAAATCCTTTGCCCGGGGATTCGGGAGGGTTGCTTATGACTTTGATGAGGATACCCCTGGAAGAGAACTAGGATTACAGGTAAGTAACTAATCCTTCTCTTCCAGGGGATCCTCATCGATAGTCATAAGCATTAGAATAGAGTAGCGAGCTTCACCTCATCTCCCTGCGCACAAAGGATCAAAACAGTAATATAACCAATAAGCTTAGGAAATAAGCTTGAACAGATAGATGGCTATCCAAACAGATTCCTCAAGGAGGCCTGGCCTACTTGGGTATGAGTCCTGGAATCGGATTCTAGGCAGTAATGCCTCGTAAAAGTATGAAACGATCCCCAGGTTGCAGCCTTGCAAATTTCTGACATTGAAACATCATGTAAGAAAGCCACTGTGGTCGCTTTCCCCCTAGTGGAATGCGCCTTAGGGGACAACAGTAAGAGCCTTTTCGCCAGTTGATAAGCTAAGTTAATGCAGGACACGATCCCTCTGGAAATAGATCTCTTAGCTGCTGGGAAGCCTGTTCTCATGGCGCCATAATTGACAAACAACTGATCTGTCTTTCTTATGCCCTTGGAACTCTCTAAGTAAAATTTAAGCACCCTTCTGAGGTCCAAGGAATGCAGCGGCCATTCAGCAGGGGTTGCGGGGTTTGGAAAAAAGGATGGAAGGGAAATGGACTAATTAATAGCAAAATCAGACACAACTTTAGGCAGAAAAGACGGATGCGCCCTCAAGACCACTCTGTTGTGGTGGAAAACAGTGTAAGGCTCTTTCGTACACAGCTCTTGGATTTCACTTACTGCGTGCTGACGTAATGGCGACAAGGAAAGCGGCCTTCCATGATAAGTGCTGCAAAGAGGCCCTGTGGATGGGCTCAAAAGGTGGGACCATCAACTTGGATAAAACCAGGTTCAACTTCCACAGAGGAGAAGGGTGTCGAACAGGGGGATAAACCTTCTTCAACCCCTGTAAGAAGTCCTTGACCACCTGCATTTGGAAAAAAGAGGGTTGGCTAGGTGACTTCCTGTATGCTGTAATGGCCGACAAATGCACCCTGGTAGAAGCATACTTCAACCCAGATTTAGCTAAGTACAGAAGGTAAGGAAGAAGGACATCCTCCTGCCCCTTCGTAGGATCGTAGGGATGCTTTCTACACCAAAGAAACAACCTCTTCCACTTAAACGCATATGACGCTTTAGTGGAGGGCCTCTTAGCCTCCTTTAAAATGTGCATGCAATCCGGAGGCAGTTTCAAATGTCTGTATTGCAGGACCTCAGGAGCCATACTGTTAAGTTCAGCGAGGGAAGGTTGGGATGAAGAATCCTCCCGCCCATCTTGGTCAGTAGGTCCAGCCTGCAAGGCAGTCTCCTGTGTGGAAGTACCGACAGATGAAGAAGGTCTGGGTACCAGCACTGCCGTGGCCAGTCTGGAGCTATCAGAATCATCTTCATGTTGGATCTGATGAGCTTGGACACCACCTTCGGGATCAGAGGCAGGGGAGGAAAGGCGTAGGCAAATGTCCCTGACCAGTCCATCAAAAGCGCATTCCCCATTGTCCCTGGACGGTGGAATCTGGACGCGAAGGCGTGGCATTTTTTGTTTTTGTCGTCTGCTAACAAATCTATTGCCGGACGACCCCATCGATGGAAACGGTCTGCCACCACCTCATTGTTTAGCACCCATACTGGCTGATCTTCGAAGTGTCTGCTGAGTGCGTCCGCCTTGATATTTTGCTCTCATGGAAGGTGCACTGCCACCACAGAGGGGTTCCGGGCTAGTAGCCAGTACCAGATCACTTGGGACTCCAGGGAGAGAGGGCGTGACCGCGTACCATCCTGTTTGTTTAGATAGAACCTGGTGGTCGTGTTGTCGGTCTGGACCAGGACCGAGCTAAATTTGATGGCAGGTAGAAAGGCTTTGAGAGCAAGGGAACTGCTCGCAGCTCCAACATA
Organism: Lissotriton vulgaris; assembly: GCF_964263255.1. Lineage (NCBI taxonomy): Eukaryota > Metazoa > Chordata > Amphibia > Caudata > Salamandridae > Lissotriton > Lissotriton vulgaris. The sequence continues at coordinate 5,673 of NW_028242743.1, read as the reverse complement.
TTGATGTGGTAGGATTGTTCCTTTGTTGACCACCGTCCTTGTATCTGAAGGCACTCCTTGTGTGCCCCCCATCCTTGCAGCGATGCGTCTGTCACCACCGATTGAACCGGAAGTGGCTGGTGAAAGGGGACTCCCACCAACAGATTCCGAAGCTGAGTCCACCGTGTGATGGAGGATCTCGCTGCCTGGGAGAGACCGATCTGATCTTCCCAGCAACCTTTCGATTGATCCCACTGGTCCTCCAGAGCTTGCTGCAAAGGGCGCATTCTCAGCCTGGCGTTGGGGATGAGGAAGATGCAGGAAGCCATGGATCCCAGCAGGGACGCCACCTGCCGGACTGTTGGATGCTGCGTCTGGAGTAGAATCCTGCACTTCTGCCGCATTGAAAAAAGTCTCTTCTCCGAAGGAAAAGCTCTTCCCAAGTTTGTGTACAGAACAGAGCCCAGGTAATGGATGGTCTGGGTGGGCTGTTGCACTGACTTCTCCTTGTTGAGATGGAGGCCGAGATTGTGTAACTGCTGTAGACAGACTTGGAAGTCGTTTCCTACTTGCATTTGGCTCTGAAAGCCTTCCAGCCATCTTTTCGAACCAGTTCCCTGCTTGTACAGATGGACAACACAACAACAATGTATTACCTCAATGTCACGGGTCTGACTGTCAAGAGACATCTGAATTTAAAGACTGGTGGTGCGCCACCCCCCTTTCACCTTGCGTCTTGTCTCAACAGCCGCAGACTTCTACGTGGCATGAGGAAGAAGGAGACCCCGACACGGAATGGCCATCAGGTGTGAATGTATACGGCTCCTTTAAGGCCGACGGCTGGGATTCTGGAGTCACGCCCCTAGTGACGACAAAAGCAGGAAGCACGGCATCGAAGACGGACGGCGTTTTCCCCGAGGAGGAGATCGAGGAGGAGAGCGGCACGGAACCAGGTCCAGGAAGAGAAGCAGACGGAAACGACAAGCCAGGAGGCCAACGGTCGGACGAGTCGCCCTGCCACGCGCCCACGGGAGGAGCGTGGCTTAAAGAGGTACGGGGCCGGGTCGCGGGTTGGGTTGGGAGGCGGAGACAGCCCCCGGCGTAACATTTCCTGCAACCAAACCCTTACCTGAGCACGAGCACCTTCCGTCACTCCCCTAGTTAAGTGGAGCACTTCACGGGGTTTGCGTGTCCCTCACTCCCGGTCCTTGTATGTGTCCAACCAGAGTACAGGCAGTAATTCGCCTTCTCTTGATTTCCTTTTCTTTCCGGTACCACGTGGAATCCTGTTGTTGAGACGTATCAAGATAAAGACTTCCACGACCAGAAGGCACCGCGGCATTCAGCGAAACCCAGAGACTAAAGACTACTTACCTGTTCATGAAGAAAACATATATTACAATAAAGCCCTCCTTAAAACCTTTAATCAAGGATCCAGTGTTTCTCTTTGAACCGGCCCCTCACACTCCAGTGGTCGAACCTCCAATCCTTCCTGAGCCCCCGGGACACTCAACAAGCAGGGGGGCTCAAGATCGCGCACACTGTCTCAGGAAGCGCAGACGATCTGGAACTGGATGCTGGCCAGGGACCTGACGATAAAGGTGACATCTGCCAGGTGTGCAGAATGCCTAGGCAGACATGCTCAGCAGACTTGTTCAAGAAAATCACGAATGGGTCTTAAACGACGAGGCGTTAAGAGAATTCTTCGCAAGATGGGGCACTCCAAACGTAGACCTGTTTGCCACCGTAGAAAACAGCAAAGGCCGAGACTTCGCCTCCAGTTTTTTCCAACCGGGGACGCTGGGGAATGCACTGTGGATCAACTGGTCGAACAGTTTTCTCTACGCTTTTCCACCCATTCCCCTGATCCCGACAGTGAAGATCAAGCTGTTCCAGTCTCGGGCCAAGATGATCCTCCTTGCTCCGGAATGGCCTTGGCAGTGGTGGTTTACCGACCTCCTAAATTGGTCTCTCCTGCCGCCTCTTCGACTTCCGTGTTGGCCGGACCTTCTCACAAGGTCGGAGGGCAGATGGTTCATCTCAACCTCTCGTCGTTGAGTTTGGCAGCACGGCTCCTGAGCTAGTGCAGTATGGACATTTAAATCTCCCTCCGAACTGCATGGAGATATTAAAGGAAGCGAAAAGACCGTCTACAAGGACTTCCTATGCATACAAATTGAAGAGATTTTGCATTTGGTGCACGTCTAAGGATACAGACCCTATGTCCTGCAAGGAGGATGTCATTTTCCTGAACTTACTACATTTGGCTCAATCTGGCCTTAAATTGAATTCCATTAAGGTTCACCTAGTAGCTTTAATTGCGTATAGGAAATGCCCTTCACAAACTTCCTTTTTCCAAATCCCAGTCAACAAAGATTTTCTGGAAGGTGTTCCCTCCCATTAAGCGTCCTTCGCCTCCGTGGGAGCTAATGTGGTACTGTCTAGACTAATGAGGGAGCCTTTTAAGCCCATTCATAAGGCTTCTCTCCAGCATCTGTCCTGGAAGGCAGCTTTCCTTGTGTCTATAACATCGGCTCGCAGGGACAAGAGCCCTATAGTGTGTTTCATGCATATAATATTTTCATGAGAACTCACCCAAATGTCCTTCTTACGATGGTGTCAGAGTTCCATGTGAATCAAACGATTACTTTGCCCACGTTTTTTCAGCGTCCTTCCTCTCAGGTGGAGAAGTCCCTTCATTCCCTTGATGTGAGAAGGGTGTTGAAATTCTACTTAGATAAGACTAGGGAGATTCGTAGATCGGATCAATTATTTGTTAATTATGGATCTGTCAGGACTGGTCTTGCTACCTCCAAGCAGTCCATCTCTAGGTGGATTGTGTCCTGTATTCAACTGTGTTATCAGAAAGCTAACAAGACTCTAGTTAGTAGGCCTAATGCTCACTCTACCAGAGGTAAAGCTGCTCCACGGCTTTACTCCACAACGTCCCTATTGCAAAAATCTGTAGGGCTGCCACCTGGAAGATGGTCCATACCTTTGCTAAACACTATTGCCTGGACTCTGATGCCAGGGCAGATGCTCAGGTTGGGCAGGCTTTTTTTTTTGCAGAGTTTTATATAGCGCAAACTTGACCCGAATCGGGTATTAGAGCGCTTTACATAGCACCAGTTACGTTACATGAGGACACACATTTATTTTTGTTAGGCACAGGGAGATTAAGTGATTTGCCCAGAATCACAGGAGGTTTATCGTCATTACCGAGACTCGAATCCAGTTCCCCAGGTCTGAGGTCGAGGGCCCTAGCAGTTAGGCTTCGCTGAGGAATCTATTTGCACAGTAGTGGGTTTGTCTGTTTGTTCCACCGCTGGGGTTTGTTTTTTTTGGGATGGGTTTGCCATTCTATTCACATCATTATGACTATGCACAGAGATCCCCTACTATCGAAGGAGTAGTTTCTTACCTGTAACTCCAGTTCTGTAGAAGGGGTATCTCTATGATAGTCCTAAGCACCCACCCTCCTCCCCGGTGGATGAAACGGTACTATCCTGAATGCTGCAGGCCTGGCTTTATACACCTTCACATAGAACTCAAAGTAACTGGCCTTTAGCTGTGCATCATGGGATACTGAGGGTCTCTGGAGGGTTCCTTAAAGGCACAGTATTCATTTACAGACACATAATGGCAGCCTATGGGGCTTGTCTGTCCAACCCTTCATCTCTATATTGAGAAAGGGATTTTGTGAGGGGAGTTTCTCTATGTGTGAAACGTAGCAAAATTATTAAATTTAATTATTATCTGGCTATATTTTTCACTTCAGGATGAAGTACTGGCCAGTGTAGCCTTGTTAGTTTCAGGCTCCATTATTTGTCTTTTATTTTCTCTTAAGTGTCTATGCAGGACTGCAGAAGAGGACAACTTAAGAGACTATTGCTAGTGCTCTGGGGTCCACGCACATGAGCGGGACTATTCACATGATTATGACTATCACAGAGATACCCCTACTTCAGAACTGGAGTTACAGGTAAGAAACTACTCCATCTGTCATACATGAAAGATGTCAAATATATTAGGATCAGGCACAGAAGGGCTGTGCAGGGATTTGTTCATACAGGGGAGAGAGGGGTGGGAGGTGACCAATGGCCAATGTAATAAAAGGAAGGTGGTGCGGGTTTTATGCCTCTGTATGTGGTTCAGATTTGAATCCACTGTCCCTCTCCACTCCCCAGGGTTGCTCTCTATTTCTCCTCCTCCCTCTCAAGGCCCCTCCCAGTGTCCCTTAGTTTATAGCAATGTGCCGAGGGTAGGTATTGCACGTGGGGGAGGGGTGTGTGCTCTCTTCTCCGACCCTCTGTCCCTTTCGCCCCTAGGCTCCGACTCCCTTGGGTACTTCTATTCCTACCTCAGAGGGCCCTTCCCAGGGTCCCACATTTCTCAACTCTCAGGTATGTGGATGACGTCCCCACCTCCCGTTATATGAGCGAGAGTCACAGGCTGGCGTCCCGGATCTCGAATCCCGAGAATCTCACCACTGAAGAACCCTCAGTACTGGGACAGGAATAAGGATGAATCGAGGAGCGCAGCTGGTGTTCAAGACAGATGTGAGGATCGTAAAGGACGTAGTCAACCAGTTCGATTGTGAGGCACAGCAAAGAAGGTACAGGGAGTTGTCACGTTTCATCTGTGGAGGTGGCTGCAACCGGCACCACTGAATTGGGTAATGGCACCTGGCATTTATAATACAGTAAACCTGAAAGACTGCTCTTGAAGGGGCTATATGAAAACATGTTTTTATTTGCAGTAGTGATCTTACAAGAATAGTGACTGATAGGGCCTTACAATGAGTGATATTGCACAGAGCAGTTGGGGTTGCTTCCCTCTGCAGAGATCCATGCCAATGTTGACTTTAAATATGTATTTTGGGTATATCAATTGGTTTTTCTGAAGATAGAGCTATTTGTGTGGAGGATCAGTCATATGGTGAGAGAGAAAATGCAGGGATTAGTAAACGCAGGGGAGAGAGGTGTGGAAGCCAGCCAATGTAATAAAAGATGGGTAGTGAGGGTTTGGTGCCCTTGTGTGTGCTCCAGACTCTAAGCCTCTGCCCCTCTCCACTCCCCAGGGTTGCCCTCATTCTCATCCTCCCTGTCCCTCTCAAGGCCCTTCCCCAGTTGATTGAGACAAGTAACATGCAGTAAAGATGGAAGGGGATGGGGGCACTGTGTTGTGTGGGGGTGCTGAGGTTAGGTATTGCCTGTGGGTGAGCTCTGTGTGCTCTCTTCTCTGACCCACTGTCCCTCTCTCCCCCTCAAGGCTTCCACTCCCCCTCTACTCCTCCCTTTCGGGTCCCTCCCTGGAGTCCCCAATTTCTCTCTTGTTGGGTATGTGGATGACGTCCCCACCTCCCGTTATAGCAGCGAGAGCCGCAGACTGGCAACTTAGATCTTCTGGATCGAGAATCTCACCACTGAAGAACCCTCAGTACTGGGACAGGAATACAGAGATGACCCGAGGAGCCCTGCTGGTGTCCAAGGCATTAGGGAGGAACCTACTGAACCGAGTCAACCAGATCGGGTGTGAGATGCAACTGCGAGGGACGTGGGGAGTTGTCACTTTTCATCCTGTGGAGATGGCTTGATCCAGCACGACTCAGTTGGGTAATGGCACCTGGTATTTATAATACAGTGAAATGGGAAGATTGCTCTTGTACGGGCTTATATAAATATGTTTTTATTT
>NW_028242742.1:0-54422 GCF_964263255.1 Lissotriton vulgaris | reverse complement strand
CACCTCTCAACCACTTTCAGCAGGCAAATAAAAGACCATCAGAGCTAATTTTGATAGGGAAGGCAATGACTAAATTTAGCGTAATCAAATGGTAGCAGAAGATGGTTTGCCTGTAAAGTGAGGGGAAAATTAGGGATTTAAAGTAAAAGCGTAGCAAAATTTGGCTCTGGACTTGGAGTAGACGACGGCGAAAAACGAAGATTGATGGAGGTCGGCGGATGCTGATGGTGCAGTGGAAACGGTGATAGCGTGAGTATGACATTGTATAGTGTGCTAGATTGCAGTGTTGAATTAATTGTGTGTAGTCTTGCGAAGTGAGAATGCAAGTCGAGTGATTGTGGGTTAATCGGTTTACAAGTGGATCAGGAAGTTTTGGTGAGCGGACTCAAGAGAAGGCCTAGATCCCAGTATAGTTTTGTATATGTGATTGTCCGATCAAAATTGTGGGTGTCGTGAAGTGCTATCGGCGATCCACTTGTAATAGGGAACTTTGTGTGAATCTAGGAGAACATTGCGGTGAAAAGTCTCAGGTACTGGGGGTAAACTACAGTGATTGGGTGACCAACCCAGGCTGGGTCACAGCGGATGTTCTTGAAAGAGTGTTCTATCGATCTTTTAGCGGACGGACGATTACTTGTTTATGTACTGTAAGTTATTGTGGCTGTAGTAGGAAGCAGTTACTCGGTTAATAACTTTTGATTATGCAGTCACTTGTGTACGAATGTGTGAACAAGTGTGCGAAGTGAAATTTTAAAGGAGGGTGAGCCGCTGCAAGGAGGGGGTTGTGACGTCAGTACGAGCCGCGCTGGGAATGGTCGGTTGTTGTAACTCTGATCTGGGATTGGTGGAAGTTCGGCCGAAGTTCAATATTGAATTCTGGATTGCAAATAATTGATTTTCACAATGAGATGTTTTAAAGTGTTAGGTGATTTGTGTGGAGGCGACACAGGGGTGGTAACTCCGGTCGGAAAAGAAGCTCCACCAGAGGATACCCCGACACATTATATGACAACTAATGTAGTACTCCATACTATAGTGTGGCTGCAAAACTGGCACAAAATTACAGGTAAAGAGGGAGAATTGGCTTTCCCTCGTTATCGGTCATTTCGGATGGAGGTGCTATACCAGCTGAGAGGAGTGATGTCTTCTCTGAAGCCTCCGCCTAGACCAACGCAATTTGAGGCATTAGATGCATGGATGAGAGCAGCAATGGCAAAGAGAAGAGAAGCTTCACAGGTAAGAATGAAGAAAGCAATAAAGGCATATCAGGATGATAGGTGGGATGCACAATTGAAGAGGTGGAGAGTAGACACCATAGAGGGAGAACGCTTATATCCATTCAGGTTGCTAAAAGGAGGGTCTGAAGGACAGAGTAAGACAGAGGAGGACAGTGATACAGATGATAGTTTTCTAGAGAGGCTGTTAGCAGAACGTCCCCCACCATATGATTCCAGGTTGTAGCCGGAGAGAACACAGCAACCTGGGGAAGCTTTAGGGCTAAGTCAAACAAGATCAGAAGAGCAGACAACAGGAGTAAGAGGGAGAATGGCAGTTGGAATAAGAATTCCAGGGGGGTCTGGAGAACCACAATATGCAGATCCTGAGCACAATGGAAGTGCATGTGCCATGTAGTTACCAGACTCTCTTACGGTACCAGTTACAATTGGACCTGTGGTTTTGAACTAGAACCCAAATGAGAGAGCAAGTGAAAGTCAACAGCATACAAGAGAAAGGGAAGAGACTACGTCTGGAGGGAGTCTTACAATGAGTGGAGCAGGTATGGCTCTGATGCCAGTGGAAGCTAGTACTCCAATGCCAGCCACTGCTGGTCCATCGAGGATGGACAGTGGGTCAGAACGAAGATGAACAGGAGCTTTGGCAAATTCTAGGTCAGACATCAGAATGTGGGTTCCACCAGTGAGGGAGTCAATGATGTCAAGTGAAGAATTGGAGATGAGACGAGAGACACCTAGAGTACTATTCGAACCACAAGGTTTGTGCAATGGTAACCATTGGAGAAGTCGAAGTTGTGAGAGAGAAAGTCATCCAGTGTTGAGAATGGAGGAGAGTGCAGGTCCAAGGCGGGCACAAAGTTATGGCAGGGAGGAAACAGGAAGTGAGAGGGGTCAGAGGACCATACAAGTGGCCATTAAGTCACCATTGTTAGACGTGGTAAGATTGAAAGTTGAAATATATGAAGTGATAGAAGGGAGTCTGCCATTGGACAGGATTAAAACATAACATATGATCCCAGCGAGTTGCTATTCGTAGCTAAGGATGTTACTAAAAAAGGCAAAGCGATCTCATGAAGCATTGGTACAGTTGGCAAGACGGTATGAGGTGGATTTGACCAAAACTATATTGATGCAGGGAAGCTGCAGATTGAATTATACTGCTCAAGATCTGGAAGAAAAGCAAACAGCAGGATTAAAGGCAGAAGTTAGAGATTTGATTTATAGCAATGTGACCGTGGAGACACATGGATAAATAGGAAGAAAGATGGTCCAAAAAGAAAAGTGCCAAAAAGGTGATAGGAGATACTCCGCCCCCAGGTGGAGGGATGGGAGCAGCAGGAAATTTCCCTCTGAGAGAAGTACAGAATGGGGGGTATGTACATGTGCCATGGAGTAGAGGTGATTTAGCAGCATTCACTAATGATTTTCCTCGGCTGAGGGAGAAACCTGCCCATTGGTATAAACAGATTGATCGTTTTGTTAAGATTTCGAAGGTGTTATGGATTGATTTGAATACCTTGTTTGATATAGTGGTTCTGGGTGATCTATGGACCGCATGGAAGGTTGCCGTCGATTGGCCTGCTGCAGAACCAGCTAGAGATCCGGTGACTAATGGTCCTTCAGCTGAGGTGATGAAGAAATATGGACAAGTGATTACATGGTTGCAGTCTAAAGTGGCCCCACAGACTGTCGATTGGCCTAAAATTGATTGTACTACTCAAGATCCTAAAGAATCGGTACATGGTTATTATGAGCGACTTTTAGTGGCATTTAAACAACATAGTGGATTGGATACTGTTGAGCCAAAAGATATAGGACAGTTTGTTTCTAAATTTGTTACTAAAAAGGCAAAGCGAGGTCATGAAGCATTGGTACAGTTGGCAAGATGGTATGAGGTGGATTTGACCAAAGCTAAATTGATGCATGGAAGCTGCAGATTGAATTATACTGCTCAAGATCTGGAAGAAAAGCAAACAACAGGATTAAAGGCACAAGTTATAGATTTGATTTATAGCAATGTGACCGTGGAGACAAATGGATAAATAGGAAGAAAGATGGTCCCCCAAAAAAATTGATGATCCAGCACCACTTGATATGTTGGCAGAATAAAACTGTAGACAAAATTTTGCGATATTCAAAATACTGCAGTGAACAGGTAGAGGCAGCACAAAAGAAAATAAAGGAAAAATTAATGTTGGCACAGTTGAGAAATACTGAAAGGCCTGACTGGGTGCAAGGGGTTGGAGTAGCAATAAGTGGAGGAAGAGGAAGTGATAGAGGAATGAACCAACAGACTGTGTCTCAACCTGGACAGGGCAGAGGAAGGGGTGTAGATGTTGGTATGGGAGCCGAGTGGGTGGCAAATCAAAAACGTGTCACAGCTTGCCACAATTGTCACAAAATCAGGCATTGGAAGCACAAGTGTAGATTGAATCCAGCAATTCAATTGCAATATGAAGGAGAGGGACAAGTGTCAGAAGGTGTGAATACTGTGACAAGACCCAGATCCATGTATGGGAGAGGTTGTGAGTATAATATGCAGATACCACAGCCTCCAAGAATACCCACGAGTAATCAGACATATTGTCAGATGCCTTATTTTGAGATACAAGACAGATTAGATCAATTACGAGTCCGTCATGAGTGTCAGACGGGGGTGCAGGGAGAGTGGACCTTTTGTAGATGCCGAAGTGAATGGACATCCTGTTACCTTTTTGTTAAGACTCTGGAGCTGCGCTCTCCACAGTAAGGACAGAAGTAGTCCCAAATTTATCCCTGTCAGGAAAATCGATCCAAGTGGTGAGAGTAACCAATTTGAAAATGACTAATCCGTTAACAAATGAATTACCTTTGAGAATAGAACCCTTTCAGGACAGACACCAATTTGTGTTGTGTGATTCCAGTCCAGTCTGTCTATTGGGACGAGATCTTTTGTGCAAGCTAAATTGTACCATATCATGCACTCTGAGAGGTGTGGAGTTGCAAGCCTACGATGCCGATGCCGATTTAAAAATGGCCAATATGAGTTTGTGTGCAGAGCTGTTTGTGGTTCTCACAATAGAAGACCTACCATATGACTTGAGAGAGTCAGGTGTGGGATTTCACGGGTGAGGAGATAGGATTGATCCGAGGGGTTGAACCTGTTAAGATGCAGGTCAAACCAAATGCTGAATTCCCACGAATACCACAGTATAAATTGGCTCCAGAAACTGTGGCTGGAATACGACCTGTGATTGAGTCCATGATTGCACAATGCATTCTGAAGAAGATAAGAGGAAGTCCCTGTAATTCACCTATAATGGGACTACAGAAGGCTAGTGGCAAGCACTGAATAGTGCAGGATTTCCGCAGGGTCAAAGAAATTGTGATCCCCTGTTGTCCTGTGTTACAGAATCCAGCTGTTAAACTATTTCAGATACCATGTGAGTCTGAATGGTTTACCATCACCGATTTGTAACAGGCGTTTTTCTCCATACCATTGCATGAAGATAGCCAATATATTTTTGCGTTTAGGATGGACGACCGTGTGTTAACATGGTGTAGGATCCCTCGAGGGTATACAGAAAGTTCCTCTATCTTTAGCCAGTGTTTGAAAAAGAATCTTGAAGGGCTGGTGATGCCCCAAAACTCAGTCCTGGTGCAGTACATTGACGACCTTTTGGTCGCGTCAGAGACTGAGGATACTTGCAGGATTGATACAGTGGCTTTGTTGAGTAATTTGGCTGAGAATGGACACATAGTGTCCCCAAACAAGCTTCAGTATTGTCAAACAGAAGTGCAGTAGCTAGGTCACCGAATTGAAAAGGGAAAATGGTAAAGGGTGTCACCAGATCGCTTAGAGACGAATCTGCAAATGGGAACTCGAAATCACAGAAAGAAGTCTGCATGTTTTTGGGAATGGTCGGCTATTGTCGACAGTGGATCCAAAACTTTTCCTTGCAAGCAAAGCCACTTTTGAGGTTGACTCGAAAGGACATTAGTGATCCGGTAACATGGGATGATGACTGTTTGAGAGTCTTCCATTAGCTGAGAGAGAGCCTATGTTGCGCTCCAGCTCTGGGAATGCCAGATTACAACAAAGCGTTTTCGCTCTTCTGCTGTGAGAAAGAAGGATGTGCATTAGTGGTCCTTATACAGACACATGGAGGTGCCCGTAGACCAGTGGTTTATTTTTCCACTACATTAGATCCTGTAGCTTCTGCGTTGCCGGGATGTCTCAAATCAGTTGCTGCAACAGTTGTCAGCATTGAAAGGTGTGAAAGCATAGTAATGGGTTACCCGCTTATTGTTTACGTGCCACATTCAGTAGAACTGTTAATGGCAAGAACAACGACACAACATTTAACGAATAACAGACTTACAAAGTATTCAAACAAATTTTTGAGAAACTTTTGACAGCACTCCTGTGGGCTAGTAAATCTAACAAATAGGGCATAAGTTATAAACCCTCAATATACCAAACTCTACTAATTATAGAGTATTCTAAAAGAAACAAATGACAAGGTTGTATTCAATGGGGATTGCCAACAAAAGGTTTCAAAATATAGTCCACTTATTTTGTTTTCTTCAGTCTTTATTCTTTCAATTCCATAAAACAGATATTCCCAGCAAAAATAGAAATCACCAACACGTGTTTCGTCCTACACAAGGACTTTTTCAAGGCATGAACACGGCGAACTGAGATATGTATTGAGCATCACGTTTGAACAGAATAAGCTGTGATTTGGGAATGAAACATAATATCCAAGTATAAGTGGCAGGGTGAGAAGTTGAGCAAAATGCAAAATGTGGAAAGTCTTCCGGTCTGTAGCAACAATCACGATAGTCAAGTACGACCCAGCTCATAAGCTAGCTATACGTTTGTTCGAAGGGTAAATACACGTCTGTTTATATCAGGTTCATAGAAACGAACACTCGAAAGCAGGCCGGTGTTATTTGAAAAGTAGAATTTACAACCATGATAAGTTGGTGAACAAAAGTCAGGCTATCGCATTTCCTCACCCAAATGGTCTCCGTAACCGTTTGGGTGAGGAAGAGCAGCTTTTGCTGTATGTACCATTTTGGGGGTGGTTGAAGCTACCTGTTTGAACAGAGTATATTCTGCTCAGGTGGCCGAAATTATCGCTTGGATCCGTGCCTGTACCATCACAGATGGACTTTGAGTGACTATCCATACAAACAGGCAATATGGGTTTGGAGTGGTTCCCGATTTTGGACAGTTATGGTCTCAAAGGGGATTTTTAACGTCATCAGGATCCCCTATCCGTAATGGAGAATATGTACGTCAACTATTGGAAGCCTTACAGAGACCCAAAGCAATAGCTGTAGTTAAATGTGCAGCCCATGGGAGGGGAGAAGATTGTGTCACCAAGGGTAATAACTATGCTGACGAAGTAGCTCGATTGTGTGCACTACATGTTTGTGGTTTCAATGGAGAGTATGTAGGAGAAAGCACAGAAGAGACAGAGCTCAGCATGTTGTTAGCTGTGGCCGATAGATGGGAGGAAGTTAAGCGGCTGCAGGATGAGGTCTCAGAGGAGGAAGCTGCATCATGGGTTAGAGCAGGATGTGAAAAGAGAGAAGATGGTATTTGGGTATCGACAGATGAAAGGGCAGTGTTACCTAACTGTTTATTGAGCCCAATGGCACGGCAGATTCACTGAGCAGTTCATCTTAGAAGAGATCCCATGGTGCGAGTCTTTAGGCAAACGTGGTTTAACCCCCAATTTCGTGTGCATGCTGAAGAAGTCTATCACAGGTGTGTTATGTGTCAACCAATGAATGTGGGGAAAAAACTTTAAAATAACATTTTAAGAAGAAGGTGATAGGGAAATAGGGCAGGTAAAAAAAAAAGAACAGAGGGGAAAAAATGGAGGTACATGATTGTACTGTATCGGTATAGCACTTTTCTATCCCTTTGTAAGGCTCAGAGCATATTCTGAGTGGTCAACTCAGTAGCTACAGGTAAATGATTGTTGGTTTGGTTTATTGGATACATGAAATGTCGTTGCAAGCACACCAAAATGAGACTCAAGATTATCTTATTAGTTCATCAAAATAAGTTTTCTTTCATTTCAGAATTTGCAAAATAACCTCTTCTAGCCAGTAAACATCTGTTTTGTCAAACAGGCGTATCCCAAATAATTCATCAGGGCTTGTATAGAGTGTATACAAAAATGTACTGTTCTCACAATAATAATACTGAATTGTGTTAACGGTGACCAATAAATTATAGGAAGTCATGGTGCTCAGGAAAGTTTGGTACCTGCATGAAACAGCACCAACCAATGGAAATATTCCTGCACACCATCGCTTTCTATAACTGGTCACCTTTACGTACATTCTGTATTATTACTTTACGACTAATCAATTTCAGTCTCTCAGGAGGACACTGTATTCCCCATTGCACCTCACTTTGTTTGTGTGGTGCTGCAGGAAGCAGGTCCCCGGGTATTTAAGTTGGATGGATCCTTCCAGGTCTAACACTTGGCAGTAATTAAAAACTAACCATGAAACAGGTCCCTATTGGGCCCTATACTCACATCCCTTATTTTACAGGGAGATTAAAAAAAAGATACATTTTTGAAAAATAACTACAAAAACCATCAAGGTAGTTTGTGTCAGGGATGCAGTTCCTTTTTAAATTTCACACATTTTACTTACTCTTGCGATCCCTGAGTGTTTGCTTTTTACAGGATGTTGCATTTCTGTAATTTTTTCATGCAGAAAATTACTTTTTTATAGTGCCTACTGTGAATGTGACCTGAGTCAAGTCTAGGTATCTACATGAATTAAGGTGTTTATAATGGGCCACTACTGTGACCTATGAAGTGGATGCTGATGGTAGTTCAAGTTTCTCACAGTGCTTGTCAGTGGGTTATAAAGGTGTTCAGAACACTTGTTCTTCCAATCCTTGAACCTTCTAAAGAGCAAGTGTGCCAACTGTATTTTTGATGCTATAAAAAAAAGGGTGTGAAGGAAGGTCAAAACGGTCACAATATTGACAGTGCGAAAGTAAAACAAAGTACTTACATGCGGAGTAGGTGTAATGTGGGGGGATGAAGTGAAGGAGAGGCAAGGAAGTATATGCAGGGGACTGAAAAGAGGGTGCAGTAGAGAAAAGAGATGAGGTATGAGACATGCAGATGGAGGATTTCAGAAAGATGTGGGGGAGAAAAGGAGTCTGTGCAAGATTTCATGGGAGAACTGGGGTATCAAGACAATTCGAAAACCACTACCCTTCCACAGGACCATAGTAATATTTCAGGCACTTTTTTTAGAATCGAAACATTTTGAATTGTAATTATTCATAACAAAATCATTGTTGTTCATTTATTGGATGCTGGTAAAGCTAACGGTGTGGCACGTTTTAGGTACGTGACTGCTGTTGTGTGATATGTTTTGATGCAATAACAGGCAGCTCGTGGAAAGCCCCCAAATACTGGATAGGTTGGAATGCTGTAGGAAGCACAGGACTTTAGTTTATGTTGTAAGCCACACTTTTATTTACATAAGCCACACCCTTTGGAAAGGATTTCTAGTTAAGCTTCTTATGCCATACTTTTGTGGACATCCCCACTTTTTCCGACCCATTCAAAGTCCTTCTGGCCGTCATACCCCTTAGTTCAGTGCTTTGTTCCGAGTGCCTCCCCTGGTGCCCTATCCTACCTCTACCCATGCCCCCAACCCATCTTCAGGCCCCTACAGCTTCCCAGACCTATCCAAGTATGGTGGAGCAGCAGCCAGATCCTCCCACCTCCAGATATTGGCCTTATCCTCACTGCTCCCCCATTCCTCTGTGGGTGCCCTGGTGCCCCCACCTCTCTGCACCCTAGCTTCTCTCAGCACTCCAAGACTCCACCCCATCACTGATGAGCTGTTGCAGCACAAGGCACCCCCCTCTCACTAGTCTCTACTCACCCCAATACTCCTTAGGCCCCCCACGCCACCTGTCCCTCCTCACCCGAGCCCTTTACTCCCACCCCGTGTCTCACTGAGCACTCTCTGGGCCCGACAGCCCCCACTTTCTCAGGTGGGTGCTGCAGCAAAAGGCACCCCTCAGTGATTTCCCCTCACCCCTACAATGTTCTGTGTGCCCCCCACCTCCCGGTACCCCTCCTCTCTCCCCTAACCAAGTCCTTTTACACCCCCATGTCTCAGCAGTCTCTGGGCTCCACAGCCCCCACTGGTGGGTGCTGCAGCACAAAGCAACCCCTCATTGATCACCGCTCACCTCTACAATCCTCAGTGTGCCCCCCACCCCACTGTATCCCTCCTATCTCCCTTCTCCTCCCCCGGTGTCTCAGTACTCTCTGGGCCCTACACTCTCTGGGCTCCACAGCCTCCACCCTCGCCGAGGAGTGTTGTAGCAGGCTGGCCCCACACCCCTTGCCTCACTGCCCCCACACTACCCACCCCTCAGTGCCCCACTCCTCAGTATGGACCAGCTGAGGTACCAGGCACCCCCACCAGCTTGGGGCCTCGGACCTCACTCCACAGAGCCCCTCTGCTCTCACCCGTGTGGTGCTGCTACAGCACCAGGCTGACCCCCAGCTCAGGGTGGTGTGCCCGCTCCGCACCAGGTGCCCGTAGGGGCAAAGACCGTGGGTGGTCATGTGGGAGGGTGGGGACGCCCGGACCAGGAGCCGCTGCCACAGAAACACCACAACAAACAGAGATTGAGACGCTTCCTCTTGCCCCTCTATCCTCCCGCACGCTGATTGATGGAAGGTGGGCACCCTCCGGGCTTAAAGAACGCTCATTGATGAACCAGGTGGCCAACTGCGCACCCATTGGTGGAAAGGCGGGCTCTAGCTCAAAAAAGTAGTCATTGGAATGATCTTCCAGGCTGAGTCCCTTGTTGATTGGTAAGTCCTGTGACGGAAGAGGGAGATCTTGAATATACTAGTATGTCTCTCTGCCACAACAATTCAATAAACAAGGGGCAAGCGGCAGCTGCAGTTCTATTTACATGAGATGTCTGGGCATTCAAAGAAATGTAAAAAGTGGATAAATGGTTGGTATTTTACTTTGAGAGAGGCGTTAATCCAATGTAAAGTGCTCCAATGCAACTGGGCCGAGGCAGCACTACATGAAAAAAGCCTTTGCAATGCAATAGGACTTGCATTTACGCGAGACCTATTGCATTGGAAACGGGAGTGCGGCGTGCAAGAAGGCACAAATGGGAGTGTGGTGGGGCGGTGGAGGGGCAGAAGTCACGGACTGCGGGAGGGGGGGCACAAGAAGAAAATAGTTTTTGAAGTAAAGGGGCCAGTAACCATGGACGGATACTGATGAAGACATGGCAGTCAAGAGGAGGCCTAAAACCAATAGGAAGGCAGCATTTAGGACCTAAACCAATAAAAAAGATGGGCGGAGAGTCGGCGGAGCTTCCACACCACACTGAATACTGCATGCCTCGCAAAACGAGCAGTGCATGCACGCTACCACTATAGGCTCGACCTAAAAAGAGGGGTGATCAGTTACAACACCAGCACAGCCCACCACAGTTGCAATGTTTGAACCCAGTAATAAATCACACACAGGTTGATAATACTGGATTTGCAGGCCAATTGGTCCTGCTGTAGTATTAAAACCCCAGAAGATTCCCTGAGGTACCTCACAGTCTGCTCCCGTGGGACCGGCTGAAAAGGTAAGATACCTATGGCGGCATCCGGTCCTGACCGGTGCACCTACCCCACGAGCGGCGTCTAAGACAAGACGCGGAGCAGCTGGTTACCAGCTGCTCCGCGTCTTGTCTTAGACGCCGCCATAGGTATCTTACCTTTTCAGCCGAATCAGGGGAATCTTCTGGGGTTTTAATACTACAGCAGGACCAATTGGCCTGCAAATCCAGTATTATCAACAACATAAGGTTGTATACCTCACTACATATTTGATCTCTCACCAATAGCTTTCACTGTGTGGTACTGTTTAATTAAGGTCCTGAAGAATTGCCATCATGCATGAAACATGTTGACCATACTTAAGGGTAGCAGTTAAGTCGGCTCTGACAGTTCCAGGGCAACTTACCTCCCCTTACACCCCTTTTAATCAAGGAAGCCAACCACGAGAATAAAATAGGTTGTGGACTGGCTCACCTTTTTTATCCTCACTTTCCTGTCACAACCACACTCCCCCTGCCCTCTCACACGCATGCACCATATGGCCGGAACAAAAGATCTCCGTTACAGAGCCCCGGTTTCGGGAGCCCGTCAGACATTGCAGCGCCAGTCTGACGAGGAGCAGAACCCATATGATGAAGCATGACACCTAGCTTGCTGGGTGTGTGAGGGTTTTAGTTCCAACTAGGGGATTCCCCCCTCTTACTAGCACACACACTCCTCTACTCTGTCACTCTTCCCGGGGAACTTTGTACCCTCTTCTTGTTACTAGCCTCACCTGGATACTCAGAAGTGGGAAAGGAATGGAAGAACAGCTGCAGGCCACTGATGACCGACCCAGTTGCCAGAGAGGTGTTGACTTCGGTGGGAGCTCGGTGGTGGCCTTCCTGTGCATCCCAGCCCGTCACTTACTCTGCTCCCCGTTGACCCGGTGATCATAAGGCCTTTTTGGGGCACTGTGGAAATTCGCCTTTGGTGTTCGAGGACCAGCGGGCATTGGCGTGGCCCTGTATTGACATGGGGCAGGTTGGCCAAGCTTGGGCCGGGAGGTGCGTGGTAGGGCGCTACAGAGATGAGGTGCAATGCAACCCCACTGCCCATGGGCATTGGAAGGCCCAGCCAGGTCACAGCACTGTCTCGCATGGCCCTCACTGCCTCCATGCATTCCACCATCACCCCCAAAAGGAGGTGGTGACCTCACAGTCACTGAAAGGTGAAGAAAGGGGTGCTGAATGAAGGGACTCAGCAGGTCCACGATCGGGGCATTTCAGGGCCCCCAGCATATTGGACTTTGCTCCCTCCCCTTAGCTCTCAACACGCGCTAGTGGCAGCACATCAGCTTGATTGATCAGTGGAAACAAGGGGGGAAACCCTCCAGCACAGCAGGAGGGGACTGGATTCGCTGCACCTCCACTGACTCCCTGCTGGGCCTAACATTTTTTCCGGCTATGCTGCATCCACTTTAGGCTGACCACATCCCCTGGCAATAAGACTTTACAGCCTTACGGGAGACCTGTAGACCCCTCCTGTAACCCCCACCCCGCGGCAATTTGACCAATCTCTTTCCATCATAGACTATCTGTGACCTGGGTACCCTGATGTCCCCCTGGCCTATCACAATCATGACTGTGAACAGTCACATCCAGGGGCCCTGCACAATTATGCACCCTTGCCATCGCTCTCCAGCAGCCCATCTAATATACCAGAGGACCATCTACTATTCCAGCCCCTATCTTGCTTGGACTGGTTGGGGCCCCCTCCCCCAGCTGAAATGATGGGTCAGCTTCGTCAGCAGTTCCTGCATCAGTGCACTCGGGCACCAGACAACAGACAAGTGTCCCGGAGACTCCTATCGCAGATAACTCAATTGACCACTTACTGTCCTCCAATGAAAAACTGGAAAAGGTCCTTACCGCCATCAAAAGCCATCAAAAGCTCCAGTCTCTCCACAGAGTTGAAAGGGGGGACCCTGATGACTAATTTGGATTCCTCGAAGATGACTACTGATAACTGTTGGGCAGCATTGCGGAGGGTGAATAGGTACTCTCAGCACTACAGCCTCAGTTGTTACATGCCCAATAGGCACTATCTGATCGAGTGAGAATCCTTGAGGACCAAACGTAGGATGCTGAGGGCTGCTCCCTCTGGAGCAATGATTGTATCATAGGCCTTCGGGAGGGACTGCAAGGCAGTGATCCTCTGACTTTCCTGGAAAAGTGGTCCCACTGTTTTGCCCTCACCTTGGATCTCACTCAGTTTTCTCCCTAGAAACAGTACACAGAGTCCCACATGGCTGTCAATTCCGGGAGTGCCCCCACATTATAAGCAAGCCAAACTGCTGCACTGTAGGAACTCAGATGCTATTCTCTGGGTTGGGAGATCTTCTGGCCCCTGAAACTGGACAATCAAGTAGTAATGCTGTTCTCCGACTACACACCAGCTGTGCAAGGCCAAAGGACATGTCTGAGCGCAAAGATTAGACTCTGCAAACTCCGAATACAATATTCCTTATTGTTCCCTGCCCATCTTAAACTGCTCTCAGAATGCAAGTCTCTCTGCTTCACGCACTCTAAAGATGTCTGGGACTGGCTAGATCAATATCAGGCTGAGTCCACTCAAACACCAGGAATGGGTTGGTGGAGGCATCTTTGTGAACTGCGGGGTACCTCCCTGACCCATAAATCCACAAAGCCAGGATCCCTTTATCATGGACATATAGCAGGTGATACAGTCAGTGGTATCTCTGAGGGACAGTGCTGGCTCTTTGGAGGAGGGCCGGGGCCTCCACATCTTCTTGCTCAATGAGGAATCAACTTCAATGCGTGGTCCACAAACGCAAAAAGAACTATTGATGGACAGAAAGCAGAACAATGTCATACATTCACCCCAGTACAGAGATCTGGGCCTAAATCCGTAGTTTTCTTGCTCACAATGCCATTCCAGTTTGGACCCAGCCATATGCAAATTAGTCTTGAACCGGCGCCCCATGGGAACAGTCCAGCCCGAACTGTCATGCCAGGTACTCCCTGGACTGGAAACAAGCATCCTAGGACCGGTTTCGTGGTTTCACTCCTCTTCAGCCAGGATAGCTTGATTCCAGTGGCATGGAGAGCACGGGATTCACGCCTGAGCATACCCGTCCCCTCGGGGTGACAAATGCAAAAAGAACTATTGATGGACAGAATGCAGAACAATGTCATACATTCACCCCAGTACAGAGATCTGGGCCTAAATCCATTGTTTTTTTGCTCACCATGCCATTCCAGTTTGGACCCAGCCATATGCAAATCAGTCTTCACCCGGCACCCCATGGGAACAGTCCAGCCCGAAGTGGCAGGCCAGGTCCCCCCTGGACTTTAAACAAGGCATCTTAGGACCGGTTTCGGGGTTTCATCCCTCTTCAGCCAGGATAGATTTATTCCAGTGGCATGGAGAGCACTGGATTCACGCCTGAGCATACCCGCCGTCCCACTCGGTGTTCCCATCAGGCACAGGGTCAAGACTGATTTGCATATGGCCAAGTCTACACTGGGGTGGCATGGTGAGCAAAAGAATGATGGATTTAACCCAGATATTTTGACTGGGGTGAGTGAATGATTTGATTTGTTCTGCATTCCGTCCATCAATTGTGTGTCTTTTGGTATCTCACCCTAAGTGCGCCAGGTATGCCCAGACATGGGTCCTGGGCTCACTGTGCCACTGGAATCAAGCTATCCTGGCTGAAGAGGGGTGAAACCGCAAAACTGGTCCTAGGATGCTTGTTTCCGGTCCAGGGAGGACCTGGCTTGGCATTTCGGGCTGGACTGTTCCCATGAGGCACAGGGTCAAGACTGATTTGCATATGGCCAAGTCTAAACTGGGGTGGCATGGTGAGCAAAAGAATAATGGATTTAACCCAGATCTTTTGACTGGGGGTGAGTGTTTTGATTTGTTCTGCATTCCGTCCATCAATTGTGTGTCTTTTGCTTTCTCGCCCTAAGTGTGCCAGGTATGCCCAGACGTGTGTCCTGGGCTCACTGTGCCACTGGAATCAAGCTATCCTGGCTGAAGAGGGGTGAAACCCCGAAACCGGTCCTAGGATGCTTGTTTCTGGTCCAGGGAGGACCTGGCTTGGCAGTTCGGGCTGGACTGTTCCCATGAGGCACAGGGTCAAGACTGATTTGCATATGGCCAGCTCTAAACTGGGGTGGCATGGTGAGCAAAAGAATGATGGATTTAACCCAGATCTTTTGACTGGAGGTTAATGTTTTGATTTGTTCTTCATTCCGTCCATCAATTGTGTGTCTTTTGCTTTCTCGCCCTAAGTGCTCCAGGTATGTCCAGACATGGGTCCTGGGCTCACTATGCCACTGGAATCAAGCTATCCTGGCTGAAGAGGGGTGAAACCCCGAAACCGGTCCTAGGATGCTGGTTTCCGGGCCAGGGAGGACCTGGCTTGGCATTTCGGGCTGGACTGTTCCCATGAGGCACAGGGTCAAGACTGATTTGCATATGGCCAAGTCTATACTGGGGTGGCATGGTGAGCAAAAGAATGATGGATTTAACCCAGCTCTTTTGACTGGGGGTGAATGTTTTGATTTGTTCTGCATTCCGTTCATCAATTGTGTGTCTTTTGGTCACTCCACAAACAGCAGACTCCATAATTTGACTTAGCTCACTGGTCCTTAACTCCTGTGTCCCAATACTCAACACCCCCTCCTGCCCCAATCCTCCCCCGATGTTGGGGTCCCAAACATCTTCTCTTCATAACTCTATGGCTACTCACTGTTACTGTTAGGAACTCCCCTACCGCCAAGTGACAATCCCACCTTTGGTTTTGGAACACAAAGCCACCCTGTATGGACATAGTACCATTGCACCATGTCCCTATTGTATAATTGTATTTCCCCCCTTCCCTTACCCTTCCACAGTGAGGGGTCAACCTCCCCCGATGGGAACTTACCTCATCCATAGAATGACCCTAAAAGCAGAAACATGACTCTTGACCTTTAACGTTAGAAGGATGCACACAGCAAGGAAAAGCTATGCCATCTACACCTATGTAAAATGCCCAAAAACCCAAATTAATTTTCTCGAAGAAACGCTCATCTCACTCACAGTACTGCAGCGCTTGCACAAACACTTGAGGGGACACATCATAACCACCAACTCCTCTGTCTATGCGTGCGGTGTACTTATCTGGATTCGAGCCAGACTTCCCTTTCAGGCTTTTGACACCATAGTAGACAGGGAAGGACACTTTGTAACAGTAGCAGGCATCCTTGATGGCTCAAGGGTCCTTCTGGGCAGCATCTATGACCCCAATTCCAAGCAGGAGACCTTCTGGGCCACGTGTCACAGACACTCACACATGAAACAGGGACCCCATGGATCCTGGCCAGCGACTTCAATTGACCACTTGACATGTCCTTAGATTGCGCACAACCATTATTCCACCAAGGATCCCCACACACACAGGCAGCACACTTTCCGAAATGGGTCAATCACTGGGCGTTAGTGGACACTTGGAGGTCCATCCACCCTCAATCGTAAGTCTACTCCGACTACTCAGTGGGTACGACCTGTACATGTGCCTTGATCATGTTCTCATGCCAAATACCCTTCCTGACGTTATATGTCAAACGGACTACCTTTGCTGCCTACTCTCCGATCATGATACACACAATCAACATGTCATGGAATGCTCTGCCAGCCCCGGTGCCCATGTAGCGATTGCCTTGGGAGATACTGGTGGAACCTTTCTTCCAAGAGTCTCATGGCCAGCACATCACTCAATACTTCTCTGAAAAAAATGGAACAACATCCTCAAGAGTGGTTGATTGGGACGCCTTCGAGGTGGTCATCTCTAGACAATGTAAGACACTCAACCGTGAGATAAACCAGTCCAAATGTCATATTGCGGACCTGGGCAGAGTAGTGGGTCTAGACACCTCCAGAGGACCAGAGGCAAAATTCACTATGCAGCCCTGCTGGAGCAATTATGCTGCATCAATTTTAAAGCCTATAAGGCCAAAGTGCACAAGCAAGGGGATCAATAGGGCCGCCTCCTTGCATGGTAGGTCCACCAGGATTCCCACTCTGGGGCAGTCCTCGAGATATCCTCGCCCGCTGGTAGCAGCCTCCACACTCAAAAATCCTCCTCGATGCATTCATTGCCTGATGCTCTTTTTTTATACAGTGACCCAGCGCCCATACACGGAAGAAGTTAGGTAATTCCTTTGAAGGTGCCTCACAAGCATCAGCACGAAGGAACTAGATGAGCCCCTGACTGTTCGCGAAATCAAACAGGCAAGCTGTACACTAGTCAGGAATAAAACCCCTGGCCTGGGCAGTCTCCCAATTGAGTATTACAGTAGATTCATTCCCCTCTTCACCCCACCTAACTGAGAGGTACGAAGTTGCACTATGCTCAAGGAGACTGCCTCCATCCCTTTGTGAGTCCATACTAATCTCACTTCTGAAACCTGACAAGGACCCGGCCCTTCTCACATCTTACCAGCTGATTGCTAAATTGGGCACAGTCTACAAGAACCTGGACAAAAGCTTGGGCAAGCAGCATGCCCACATCCTGCCGACCCTAGTGCACCCTAACCAAAATGGTTTTGTCCCTGGGCCAACACCTCCCATATCATACGCCACCTGTTCCATCTGATAAACCAAGCCCCTGACTACTTCTCCTACATGGCCTGACTTATTCTGGATCTGCAAAAGGCTTATGACACTCTGGAGTGGGACTACCTCTTCCATGTAACGTTAACCGCGGGGATCTGCAAACGCCTCAGCCCTTTACACAGCTACTTTACATTGCCCCAACATCCAGGGTCCAGCTGGGCCAACTAATCTCCCCAGCATCCCTAGTGAAAAGGGGCACACGACAGGGCTGCCACCTCTTGCCTTCATTATTCGCACTTGCGATGGAACCCCTGGTGGCTCGACTTTGCTAGAGTGAGGAGGCCTGTGGGAAACCTGTGGATGGCATGACACAAGTGGTTTCCAGTGGCAGCCGGCACAGGTAAGAGCGGTGGGGAGGGGTGGGTGTTGGGGAAGTCAACAAGCAATGGGATAAGTTATATTACATTCATTAAAAAATAAAACCACTTACCTTGCGCTCGCTGCAATGCCGAGTCAGTGATATGGCGGGCCAAAGGTAAGTGTTTTCATTTTTAAATGAATTGATTTTAACTTATCTCATCGTATGTCAACTTCCGCGACTCCCATCCCCCCACCCGCTATGTCCCACTGCCCCACCGCGCTTACCTGTGCCGGCCATGACTGATGGCTTCCCTCTGTGGGGATGACCTACTCCTTTGCATCTGGGGCATCCTCATGGACCTCAGTCTCATCCACAATATGCTGCAATCATTCTTAAATATTACTGGCTTGCTCATTAACTGATTTCCCTTTGAGCAGTATCCTTCCCACCATCAAGATATGGTTGGGGGGTTTGATCGTTTGACTGGATGAATTACACCATCCTGTACCTTGGAGTGTATCTGTACTACTGTCCTGCTCACCTTTTTGAGGGTAATCTCAGGAGGGCCTACGGGAACCTGAAATTACAGAGACCATTTTAGAAAACGCTTCTCGTAGACATGAAAAGAAAAGTCGACGTTTCCAAAATAATCATCCTCCCCCTCCTCCTCTACTACTTCGCCAATCTCCCCATTGTCCCACCCGGCAGCTTTTCCATGTTCTCAATGTGCTGCTTAGAGAACTTATCTGGGGCAATAAACTCTGTGCTACAGAAACGGCAGCTGTCAGTGGACAGAGGCGACTTAGGTGCTCCCTTGTTCAAAGCCTACTACCTGTCTGCCCAGTTTCAATGGGTCTCAAGGTCGTAACAAAATATCTTCCCCGAACCTTAAAAAAGTTTACCCTCTTTTCGCAACAAAAACACCACAGCAGTTAGTGCCAGCGCAAGTTATTTCAGCACACACCCCTGTAGCTGACGGAAGTACTAACCAGCCTAAGGAAACCGACTCTAAGCAAAATAACGATGCGGCACAAGAACCAATATTGTCCCCAGGGGCAGTCTCGTCACCACCTAGCAGCCAAATTGACACCCAAGGTAATAGAAAAACTAAAGTCGGACAGAAACAGGATGATAGCACAACCAGTTGACCATCACGATCAACTGAGGAAAGGGAGCCATTTCTCATGCATGGTTTAAACCAGGCGTTGGCTTCTACCTCAAACCTACTTTTGCCGCTCCCACAGGGTGCCAATCTCAAAACATCAACCATGCTAAATGAGCTTCCAACCTACAGGATTACTCAGGCCCGACCCAGGCACCAGGCACCAGGAGTAGTGAATCGAAAAAATTGTAACACCAGTAAAGCCTACAATGAGGCGCAGGGAACACTTTATGAGCCGATAACAACAACAACCAGGCACTTGGGCCCCTCTGTAACGCAAAATCTAAGTAAAAATCCTAGATTGTGGCTTAGAAGCACCCTCAGACCCTAGGTGTCAATATCCTTTGTTTCCTGATAACCTCAGCGGGCCAACTCAGCAGCCCATCAACATTTTTGGAGATAATCACTTGAGGTTAAACTTTGCAACAGCCCCTTCAGTCAATCAAACTAGGAACTCTGCTATTACCCTCTTTACTCCAGAATATGACTCAAATGGCCCCTTCAACAGCCTGAATAGAGGGAATAACCTCCAACTCCTATGGGCAATACCAACACTTAAAGGCATCGGCTAAACTGACCTCTCCTCAATAGATTTCATAAAGTCGGACATAGCACAAGGTAAGGAGTCCACTAAAGCCAACATAAGGTCTATTCAAATCGCAAATAAAGTTCTGGAAGAACAGGAAACCTTTAAAGCTTGGGGGATACAATCCTTTGTGCATCACAACATAGGATATACACTCCCTTTGCTTGTTAGATCACAAGAAGAAATTACCTGCTACAGAGACAAAACATCCTCTGTTCTTAGAGGAGCTCGAGGACGGTCACCTCATAAAGAACAGGCATCAAACCCACAAATGAGCACAAGTGACAACAATCCCGTTGCTTCTGATCATCTTCGGATTACTCTTGCCCTCAGGAAATGTAAATATGGCTGTCTATCAGGCAGTCTGGCTACTTATATTAAAATACCAAAAATCCATAGTGCGCAGGAGTCGCCTTCTCTCCTCCCAGCTGTAAACACTATAAAGGCTCAACCAACCTCAGGGGGAAAAAGGAGGAGGTGCTGCTGATCAACATATATTTAAATCCAAATGGAAAAAACAGGAGCCAACTTTTTTTATCGAACGCCTGCTTCAACTAATGAGTCTGCATACCACACCGAACCTCATTCTGTCTGGCGACTTTAATCAACAAATCCTAGGCACCATTCCAAATGAAGATATTCAGGTCCAGTCTTTCCATTGGAATATCCCAACTCAAACTCTTGGCGACCTCTAAGAGCGGTTTAGAGCTGCTAGAATATCTGGAGCACTTTGGCCTAATGGTGCTAAATGGAAGATTTGTCGATGACTCTCTGCCGGCCGCTTCATTTAACACGGGAAACATGACCTCTACAAATGACTATACCCTAGTGTCTCTATCATTTTCCAAACACATAATAGGCTATTGCCTAGGAGATAAAGGGGACAGCGATCATCGGCCCCATGAAGTCTTAATTCAAGCACTCCCAGATAAATCAATTCCACACCCAGCAGGTATGTACGCATGCCATACCATACATTTGAAAAGAATCAAGTCATCTATAGCACACATCTAGGGAGGTGCTCTTGGCAGCAAAACAACAGCTACATGAGCTTAACTATTCCAACTGGAAAGCCTACCTGTATATGGGAAACCTTCACTGCTTTGTCTGCAAACTCCTACTCATCTGTAGTTCGACACTTTCCGGCCAAAGACCCAATGGCTGTAGGGAAGGCCATGAGTGCACAGAGGTCCACCCTGAAATACCTCAAAAAATCTATAAATAAATTATTGAGAACACTGAGGCTACACCTGGGGGACAGCTCGGCAACAGTAAGGCCGAACTTAGGAAACTTAAGTGGGACATTAACAGATCCAATGAAAATGAATTCTGGGCTAAACTCCATCATGATTCTAAAGGAAATAATAGCGTCCAATTCTGGTCAACGATAAATACAATTTTACAACAAGCACATGGCGGTCTAATATCGCATATTACAGAAAATAAATTGACATCCTTTTTAGAATCTCATTTTAACCAAAAGTATTCGGATTATATGCTCCCGAGAACAACCAGCCTGCTTTTTCAACTCAAACTGTGACGACTGATGAGGTTGAGGCTAATGAAATCGAAGCTGCCATGATCAGGGAACAAATCTCTAAAGGGAGGAAAGAAGGAGCACCCAGGCCAAACGGGATTCCATCAGCACTTTTCCAACAAGATCCAGAATACTGGTCAGAAACTTTGGCTCCTCTCTTCAGCTCTGTCAGACAGTTTGGGTGCTTGCCCGCATCATGGAAGGGCTCCATTATTTCACCAATTTATAAAGCTGGAGACAAAACCCTACCAAAAAACTACCCGTTGATTGCACTGCTAGATGTAGAGGCAACATGCTATGTGGGTAATCTACTAACAGAGCTGTATGAATGGGCAACAAAGCATAACAATTCCTCCTTGTCAAACAGGGTTCTGCAGAGAGATCAGCACAACCACCAACCTATTAGCAATGTCATTACTTATTGATAAGGCAATATTAACCAAACAAACTCTTCATTTCTGTTTTGTAGATATTAAGGGGGCGTTCGACAATGTCAACCGAGCTAACCTGTGGAGGAAATTTGCTCTCTCGGGGAACCCTCCATCTCTTCTGAATCTTCTGATACAAATATACTCCAACACGTGGATAAAGATTAAGCTAGGTAAAGGCTCCCACCGTTCGAGGGCAATACTAACAACCAAAGGTCTTAAACAGGGTTTTGTGCTCGCACCAACTCTTTTTAACCTTTACACAGTAGGGTACACAGACAAAATATCGATTTTTTAATGTCGACATACAAAAATATCGAAGTTTAAATATCGATGGGACAAAATATCGAAGGTAAGTAATATCGACAGTCTTAATATCGATATTAGTATGATATCAGTAATATCGAAGTTTTAAATATCGATGTCAATAATATCGAAATAAATAACTTCGATGTTACTAATATCAATTTTTAAATAAATTTAGTGTATA
This sequence comes from Lissotriton vulgaris, assembly GCF_964263255.1. Classification (NCBI taxonomy): domain Eukaryota; kingdom Metazoa; phylum Chordata; class Amphibia; order Caudata; family Salamandridae; genus Lissotriton; species Lissotriton vulgaris. Next base: position 32,388 of record NW_028242742.1, on the reverse strand, counting down.
TTATATTGTATTTATTATGTTTTATTATTTATTTTTAATGTAATTTAATTAAATATTGTCTTTTACTACTGTAGCGGGTTGTGGGTTTATAGGGGAATAGGGTGGGAAGTAATTTAATTATGTCAAATTAATTATTAATTAGTAGGAATTATTAATTAATTACTTGAGAAATAATTTTTAATTAATTTTAATTAATTGATTAATTGATAAATATGTTCTGTAGCGGGTTATGGGTTTATAGGGGAATAGGGTGGGAAGTAATTTAATAATAAATAATTAATTAATATATGTTTGTACATATTTTAATTAATAATTAATTGGTAATTAATTTATATTAATTAGTTAATTAGTTAATATAATTTTGTACATATTTTAAATTATTAATTAGTTAGTAATTAATTAATATTAATTAGTTAATTACATTAATTATAGTAATTTTTTTAATATATAATTTTTTGTTATTCTTAATTAATTAATTGGGAAAATAATATTAATTATTAAATTAAATTAATTACAGCTAATGTGCTAATATATTTACTTTATTGTTATTGTTAATTAATAATTAATTGGTAATTAAATAATAATAATTAATTTTGGGTAAAGGAGTATTTTTAGGGTTCAGGGTCAGTTTTCAGTTTTTGGGTAAACGGGTATTTTTAGGGTTCAGGGTCAGTTTTCAGTTCTGGGGTAAAGGGGTATTTTTAGGGTTCTGGGTCAGTTTTCAGTTTTTGGGTAAAGGGGTATTTTTAGGGTTCAGGGTCAGTTTTCAGTTTTTGGGTAAAGGGGTATTTTTAGGGTTCAGGGTCAGTTTTCAGTTCATGGGTAAAGGGGTATTTTTAGGGTTTAGGGTCAGTTTTCAGTTTTTGGGTAAAGGGGTATTTTTAGGGTTCAGGGTCAGTTTTCAGTTTTTGGGTCAAGGGGTATTTTTAGGGTTCAGGGTCAGTTCTGGGCTTTTGGGGTACAGGGATATTTTTAGGGTTCAGGGTCAGTTTTGGGTTTTTGGGGTACAGGCGTACAGGGTAAAAACAAAAAAATATTACATTAAATCAATTAAATAACATTAAAAAAAATAAAATTGCATTACATTATTAAGTGTTTTATTTATTTTAAATGTATATGTATTAGTTTTAATTTTGTTTTAATATTTTTATTTAATATTTGTAAAATTATATGTATTTTAAAATTATTTTTACATTATTATTAATACATTTAAAAAAACGATATTTTTAATTCCGATATTTTTGTACTACGATATTTTTTTTCAATATTTTTGTACTTACCTTTATGAAGATAGGATTCCGATATTTTTGATGTCGATATTTTTGTTCCGATATTTTTGTAGTTCGATATTCTGTCTGTCGATATTATGTCAGACATTCACACAGTAGATATGACATCAGCCCTTAGTGCCTGCAATGCGCATGCCCCTTGACTAGGGGGAAAAGCCATTTCCAGTATGTCTTAGGCAGACAACGTTGTTTTAGCAAGCTACACTCAAGTAGGTCTACAACAGCTACTTAATACATCGCATGTATATGCAGCCGAAACTTGCCTGGAAGTTAACATCAACAAAATTAAAACCCTGACAATTAATGGGAAAAAACTAACCCTGGGCAAAACACTACGCTACGCTCGCGTAGTTTGCGAAATTTGCGCTACTTCGCACTATGCAAACTGCATGTAGCACAGTGCAAACAGGTGTAGCGTAGCGGTCATTTTTTGCTTGCTCGCAGTCCTCAACGTCAAGTTGGCGACCGCAAGCAAGCAAAATGACATCCTGGCGAGTCTTTTTCCTCGTTCGCAATCAGCAACATCAAGTTGCCGATCGCGAGCTTGGAAAATAAACCTTCCAGCGAGATTCTCAAAGCGGGGAGGTCAGGTTTCTCATTGCGAGTGGTCGCGTATGCTCGCGACCGCTCATAATGAGAAACTACCAGTCCGCGATGAGAAAGTTTCTGATCGAGTAGAAATCAGCTTGCTTGCTCTGTGCAAGATGCAGTTTTCAATGATTGCACAGTGCCAAATGCTTGTCCGCACTGTGTAATCATTGAAAACGGCATCTTGCACAGTGCGAACAGGCTACTACGCAGTTCGGGTAGTGCTACACGAAGCTCTCGTAGTGCAAAATGCACTTCGCATGGCTACGCGTAGCGCTACTTCGCTAACTATGCCCAGGGTTAGAAAAAACAGTCTAATTTTTTTGTCCCGGGGAATAACTCAAATTGAGAATTCCACTGAGTATAAATACTTAGGTGTCATAATTGATAAGGGTGACAAATTCTCGAAACAGCTTGAGGCCATTAAGAGGAATGGGATGGTCATTGCGACAATGCTAAGGCAACTTAAAACAAAATTGACTGGACCAATTTTTTCACCATTGCGTTGTGTTGCTCAAGCAAAAATGTCACCGTCAATCACTTATGGCAGTGAAGCGCTGAGAGGCAGGGACTCTATACTGCTGGAACCCACTTGGCAAAAGCCTACAGAGTTAAGCTACACCTCCCGCCATACACCTCGCCAGCAGAGATTTGACTCGCGCTTGGATTAATGAAGCAACTTCTCGCAAGGTGAGGTTCATACATCAAGAGCTGGCAAAAAAACAAAAATTTGTCCAGGAATACACTGAACCAACAGCTCTGACAGGAAGTGTGCAGCACATCCATCTCACCGGCCAAAGCCTTCTTGGAGGAATCACTGGCCATCACCAGATTAGCCGACTTATGGGAAATTCCAGCAACGCACTTGCACTTTAAGCATATTGTAAATAAGGTTATAAAGAAAGTTTCTCTCACAGAAGACAAAGCTGCCTTTTCACACAGGAGCCATGCACGGATGACTCTGAGCAGCTACAAATCATTTGGGCCACAGGCATACTTCAAACTGGGGTACTCCAGGAAGTCAAAATAATCCTTTTTAAAATACAGGTTAGGAATCCTCCCAGTCTTAGCTCATCTTCCACTGTGGCTGAGAGAATTGCGCGAAATTATGGAGGCTATGCGGGGTCAGGAATGAGGATTTTGAACATTTAATATGCTCCTGCATCAAGCTAAAAGAAGAAAGGGCAGGCCGCTTAAAAATCCACTTTAATGAATGAGGCATACATACCCAGAGACAAGCAGTACTTGCCTGCTTTAATCCAAGGTACCCACAATTAAATGGGAAGCTAGTCAAGTTCCTGCTATAATTAGCATCTAAACAAGGCCCAGAGGTGTCCTGTGAAGGTGTAATAACGAAGAAAAAAAAAACCTTTAATCCTTCACAACTGTAACATGCATTTTCGTAACATTTCTGTATTTTTTAATACATAAGTATTTTAATAGAGTACTGATTGAAAAGGCTAATTAACCAAAAACATGTTTTATCAGAGTGTATTTTTGTAATGGTTTTAATTAATCAAAAACAATACATTTTTTACTTACCTACTCTGCAGGGCCTCCCTTGCCCACCCAACTCTCACTCCTCCATAGACCTAACACCCTGGTTCAATTGTTCTCTGACCACCGTTGTCGAGCTAATTACTGACAGCCAACTCCTCACCATAAACCAATTGATTGACTAGTTCTTGCCCCAGGGGCCAATACTTAACATACCAACAGATTCTGTACACAATCCATGCCCAATGTTCCATACTATAAGCGGAGCCCCCAATACATACAGACCCTACTCGGGATGGGAACTGGTTGCCGCCTTGTAATATGACTCTAAAAGGCATTGAGGGAACATACCGGGACCTCACTGCTGTCACTGAGAGACAAATGGGAAACTGACTTCGGGCAGGCACTCCTTGACACCGTATGGAATAGCCCCCTTGAATTCACACACCTAGTCTCCCTCAATGCCTGCTTTAAAAGTATTCAATTCATCATCTCTCACATGGCCAATTTGACACAACATCAACTCACCGCTTCTTCCCCACTGCTCACCTGGGCTTCCCACACTGTCACACAATCTCAGCAGAGTTACAACACATGCTGTGGTCTTGCTCCACTCTCAATGAACACTGGCATACAATTCATACCATACTTTATACGATCACAGAGCTTCCAGACATCTTTTGTCTGGAGGCCTCCTATTTGGGCATTTTCAAGCATGGCAAGAACATAGCTGTAAAGGCTACAGGGGTATTCACATAGATGTACCCTTATATATACTTTGCGTTCAGCCAGCCCGCCCATTGGATGCCTCACTGCCTTGCCCACTTCGTGGTCATGTTGACACCTGACACAAATGCTTTTAACCCATAACCTGTTATTGCTTATTGAAAACTTCAAATTAACACTTGGTAAAGAAAAAACATTAACTTACATCTGATTGGTATATTTAATGTACGTATAAGTCCATAGTAAAGTTTTATACCTTATACTCAAGGCCTGTAAAATAAATGCTACTAGTGGACTTGCAGCATTTATTATGTTAACCCATTAAGCAGCTCCTTACAACATGTGCCAAGTCTATCATTGCAGCCTGAAGGAAGTTTTAAACTGCCAAATTTGATGTGGTAATATAACCTCCTTCCTAGGCCTAAAACTCCCCTTTGACTGCATAGACATCACCCCTAAGATAGGCCCTAGGTGGCCCGCAGGTCAGGGTGCTTTCTAATTATAAAGTTGGGCATGTAGTCTTAGTCTTACCTGTCCTGGGAGTGCAAAAATCCTAAATTCGATTTTGACTACTGTGAGGCCTGTCTATCTCTGCCATACGATAAAATTCCCTTGTCTTATTACATTTATTAAGTGCTAACATTTGATTGGGGGCTGGTAGACTTTTCTTGTTTGATGTCTGAGAAACTAATAAAATTCCTCGTTAATAGTAAAGTTGGATTTTAAATTACAATTTTGAAATAGAAAATGCCAATTTTAGAAAGATTTCTTTATTCAAAAGGGCAATCCAATCATCCCCCAGGGAACTGGGGAATATGGTTAGAAAACAAATGTGTTCCTGGAGGAATTATTTATATTCAAATCATATTGATGTATTGTTGTATATACTGCCCTCCTTTCTTTTTGAATTTGTATAATGTATTTAATTTAATAATGATTCATTTTCTTATTGAGAATATATTTCTGCTATTAACAATAAGGGGCCAATTCCGATCTGGGTCGGAAAGCACTCCGACCGATCCGGATCCAGGGTGTTTTCCGACCGATCCGGACTCCTGCAGTCCGACCGAGCGAGTACGATGCGGCCGTATGCTGTCGGACTCGGTTCAGGTCTGACTCCCATAGAAGTCAATAGGAGCCGGTCATACGACACTTACATGGACTCACATTGACTGAATGGGTATGTCTCGGACAAGTGCGCCCCCTCTAGTGGGTACGCGTCAGTACCATCCGCACAGTACATGCCTGTGTTGGGAGACCCATGGGTCTCCCCCAGTGTCCGAGTCGTAAAACTGCGGGTAACAGGGGGTCTGACACGGACCCCCGAAGTCTAACTCCGGGAGCTATTGCCAGCCGGATTCTCCGACTCGATCCGGCTGTCCGAATCGAGCATTGTGCTAGCTAGGTCGTGAAACATCTCCATTGCACGCCACAGTTTGCTTGTGACCGAGTCGTACGGAGCGGTTCGGACCCGGAAACGATTCGAACAGAGATTTCACTCTTGTTCGCATCGTACTTCGACGTCCGGACCCATGTACGACTCAGACGGAAATTCAGCCTCCAAATTGGATCTGCTAATGCCGAACCCGATTTGGTGCCCTACAGCCTGAGATCGGAATTGGCCCCTAAGTTGTTGATGGAATATATGAGATATTTACTGATGGTTTGCAGTTGGATCAGTATAGTGATCAGTGTACTACTACTGAATTGATTTGAATATAAATAACTCCTCCAAGAACACGTTTATTTTCTACCGTTTAGAAAGTTGGGATTTTCCTGTCCAAATTATTTGGGGCCTGCTGCTGAGTCACATGACTGGGTGTAACTGACAGTTCCTCCCAGAAAACCACACAATACAGCAATTATGTGTGCCTGGATGGGCCATCAACTGGGAGGATGCGGGGCAGAGCTGGGCAGAGACCAACTTATATTTGAATAGGCAGTACTTTGCCTTTACACGGAGGACATGTCCCCCCTGCATTGTTCATGAATCCAGCTTGGAACCACGGCAGGGGTGTCACGAAAATTCAAGCACTTCAAAGGAAATTCTAAAGGAACTTTTACGTCAAAGGAGGTACCAGGCATAAACATGGGAACCTCAGACCCACTCTTCAGTTCACTTTGTGGAACTGTTGAAGGGCTCTCAGAGCACTACTTTCTACTGTGGCCTGCTGTGTACTTCAAAAGACAGCTTGCGGCATCTGTATGGACTACATTGCTGTCTGAAGTCTGTCTTGAACCCTCAGAGGCCTGTCCTTCGGTTTGTTCCCTGTTCTGTTGAGCCCAGGACAACCAGAGTGACTACAAGGGCTTGTTTGCTGGCCTCCTGAACAGAGCCTCAAGGACACAAAAGTCCTAACTCCCCTAATGGTGCCCAAATAGTAAAAATCCAAAACCTGGGTTTGAAAACTGCTCTGAGAAATGAGAGAAGACCGGGTCCAACCTGCTTGTCTATCCGCCCAAGTTGTATCGCCTGTAGTCCTGACTTCACGGCAGCTCCCGGTAAGTTTTTCCCTGCAGCAGAAAATCCTGTTCAACAGTCCTTCTGCAAAGTAGTAGCTGGCGTTGTGGAATTTTTGTTGGTTACAGTCTAAACGTACAAATCTTCACTGCAAGTTTGTCCAGCGGGTCCCTCACAATGAGGCTTCCTCCTCGGACACTGCCTGCAGCCTTTCCCCACTGAACTTTACCTTCTCATAACATTTTTCTCCGTATCTCTTCTAAGTCCAAGGTAAGCACTGACCGGGACCAATCCACTTTTTGTATCTTACACATGCTGCATTATGGTCTGCCATATTTTTCAACTTTGACCCAGTTTTGCACAACTCCATGTCTAAGGTTTCTACTTAAACTGTAAAATTCATAACTTCAGTTCTACTTGTTGGATTTTTGTTGTTTTGGTGTCAAATTATTTATTAAAAGTTTTTCTAAATGTCTAAATTGGTGTGGGAATTTCCTTGTGTTATATTCTCACTTTAAAATACTTTATACATTGCCTTTAAGTTAAACCTGAGTGCTTAGGTGCAAGCTACCAGAGGGTTAAGCACAGGCAAATTTAGTGACTTTTGTGGTTCACCCTGACAGGGATTGTGGCTGCTGCTTGAACAAGGGTGACCCCTCATTCAACTTCCAACCCAATTTCTCACTGTGAAAATGTTCTTTGTTTTTGCAATTCACAAACATTATCAGAAGTAGGCTTGAAATTATGCACTAGCTTAAGGTTTCCGTGTCTACTATTGGCAATCAAATACCCAAAAGTTAATGGGATGAATGCTTGCAAACAAGTGGAAATTGCTTGAAGTAGCATTCCAAACCATTGTTTTTTTGCCTACTCTGCCACTCCAGACATAGGCTCATCTAATGCTAATTAGAACTGACCCTGTTCCTAACGGAAACAGTCCATCCTGAACCTTGGTAACTCACCCCTTCACCCTGCATCCCACTGCTTTTTTAGTTGGGAAATTTGAGGTTGACACCCCCCAAATCTCACTGACTAAGCTACACCCCTGGATAGAGGCGTGCATCATTGATGAGAGACATAGTGTCACGATTTGCTCCCTGTGTTCTCGGGTCCACCACCAGGGGGCTGAACTATGGGACTCTCCAGTGTTCTAATATGCTTCCGGACACTCCCCTGCATGCATTTCCTGACTTCCAGCAATTTGGACACTTATTGGGAACTGACATCCATTCCCAGCCCATGCCGGGTTTTGTAAAAGCCAGCCTGCGTATACTTGAAGCCAGCCTACTCATGCCTGAAACTCCTTTACCCAGGATTCCCAGCTCACAGATTTGTCTCCACCCCTGCAGGCCAAGGATGGGTGGAGGAATTCAGCTCACCTGTGGCTGGCTGCTGCTATCCTGCTCACACCTGCTGCATGTGATTACCGTGAGCTCTTTTAAGCCCCAGCTCCCTTCAGGCCAGGGTTGGTCATTGTAGCTGTTTACCGGTGAGACCGATCCTTGTTTCCAGTGCTCCTGAGCTTTTGATATTCTTGTTTCCTGAGCTTTAATTATGCCTTGTTCTTGACCAGCTGTTGTTTTCCTTGTTCCTGAATTAGCACTGCCTGAAGTGCTACCCTGACCCCAGAGCTTTAGTATTCCTTGTTCCTGAACTGTAGCAGTTTCCCTTCTACTGCATTAGCACTGCTTGCAGTGCTACCTTGTTTCCTGAGTTCCTGAGCTATAGCTATTCCTTGTACCCAATTAGCACTGCCTGCAGGGCTCTTGTTTCCTGAGTTCCTGAGCTATAGTTATTCTCTGTTCCTGAGCTTCAGCTATTTCTTGTTCCTGATTTGCTCTGCTTGCAGTGCTCTCTTGACTCCTTGACTCCTGAGCTGTAGCTATGTCCTGTTTCATGAACTAGCATTGCCTGCAGTGCTACCTTGACTCCTGAAGCTTTAGTAATTTCCCTGTTCCTAAATTAGCACTGCCTGCAGTGCTACCTTGACTCCTGAAGCTTTGGTAATTCCCTGTTTCTGAACCGTCTGCAGTGCTGCCTTGACTCCTGAGCCTTAGCTCACTTCTTGTTCCTGCCCCAGCATTGCCTTCTATGCTACTTTGTTTTCTTGATTCCTTAACCTGCACTATTCTAGTATACCCTTGTAGCCTCCCCTTCTGTATATCCGTTTCCAGTCCCTGCCTTTCTTCCCATTTCCTTGGTTCCAGTTCTAGTTTGCTGTCTTTCTATTCTACTGTTTTACTTCTGTTACCTTGTATGTTTGTTACGTGCTTTCTGACATGTGTACCCTGTGATTTCCTTCCTTTCCTGTTAAGCACTCCTCCTTGCTAGCTCCTTGTCTATTGCGCTTGTGTTTAGTTCTACCCCCTTGCTGTTACTGCCTTGCGTGTTCCTGTTCGATCGCCAGGATCCGTGGGCACAGCGGACTACCTAGGAGGTGTTTCTTGTTCACTGTGAGTACTGTCTTTGAGTTACATTTATAACATCACCATAAGTATAAGCTCCACAGACCCTGCCTTTGCATGCATATCCTACATGTAGGTATTTGCAGTCAGTATCTGTAACAGCAATTGTGGGTAAGAAACTTACTGAGCTTCAGTCTTATATTGCAGAGCTCCTGGGTGCTCTACCCTACACCCCCCTTTATTGTTAATCTTGTATTATATATATGTCTTGCACGTCTGTCCTGGATGTAGTTATTCTGAATGCGAAATTGCTTTGTGAGTGCCCTTCCTTTCTAAGTCTTACCCATCGTGTTCACTTGTACAGGCTTCCACTTTGGATCCCTCTTTCTCCTCTGACTCCCTGTATGATCCTGGGCAGCGCTGTACTCCTCTTCCTGTGTAAGTGTTCTACCCAGTGCCCATTCCTTGCCCAAGTCCCTGACTGTGTTCCCCACATAGTCCCGGTCAGTCCCTGACACATAGCACATAGATGATAGATGAGTGAGTGCATGAAGCATCCATTCACTCACTTGATCATCCACAGTAGCACACACACAAAATCACCATTGATTGAAGGCACATTCAGTTTTAAGGCAGACCTACTGGCTTCACCAATGCATGTTTGTTAATGTGGGAAATAAGCACATTGGGTCTTAACACAGGTCAGCTCTGACTTGTGGGAGCATGAGCACTTAACAAAGATTGGAACAGTAATCATTAACAATTTAGTGCAAACTAATTTCTCTGGAATGTATTGTTGTCACCTTAAGAGACCAAAAATTAACCATTACCAGTAATCCTCTTCTAAAAAGAATAAAAAGAATCATATCCCGAGAAATAAATCAGTAATATTACTTCTGAGATCAATACAGCTAGTCTTCAATCTTCTTATAATGACATTAGATAATGCTTATGTGGAATTTATTCACTTGGACTACGGAAAGCGGAGAGATAATATTATGGTCATACACTATACCATTATAACAGTAACACTAACTACATTACTTTCTACTTGAATGATGTTGTTTTTTAGGGATGTGAATAACCAGTTCCACCAACACCTAATCAATGTGTGCATGTTTTATTGTTCTTGAAAGGATTAAGCACTGGCTTAAGCGCCTATGGATTTCAGGATTGCATGTAGGTCAATGCAGCAAGTGCACTGGCCAATTGAGCTTTAATTCTGCTAGCTTATTACCTTAATGTTTAAAGACAATTTAGAACCTCAGTACATATTTGTTTTTTTAAAACAACACTGTGCCTTCAGCCAGTATGGCTCACATGACTGCCTGTGTAAGGAACCTTGCATGTCCCGTCAGAACAATGCACCATTACTATATGACACTATGTCACGGAAAGAACATTACTGCACCCATACAATCCAGTATGTCATTGTTGCTGGTACCAGATATGGGGCGTTCTGCTGTCAACGTATAAGGTATAGCAGGCCCTGTTTCAAAGACCTTATATGGAAATCACAGTATGTGCAGGTTACGTCCTGAAAATACTTCCCTTTTCTGGTGGGAGTTGAGCTATAATTTACAGCTAAAATGATAACCGTTTTAAAGTTTAATGTTATCCTCACACTCAGGAGGATTTACCTACTTGCACCACTTACCTCCTTCAATTTGAACTTGTATTTACCATCGTTGAAACAGGAGTGTGTTTATCTATCCAAGTTTTGAGTTATAGATGTATTATGTTCTGAGTAAATAGAGGATGCACCCACCACAATGTCGTATGATGAAATCGACAAACTTACTGAACAAAGAGCAGAAACTTTTGTGTTCACACTTGATGAAACTCAATGGATCTACTCTCTGATTGAGGAAACAGAGGGGATCAGTACAAGAACCGATTCTATACAATCCAGCATTAAGCAACTGGTATACATTTCAAAGAAAGCAATCAACCAACGTCTTCACGCAAGCACCTTAATCAAGTACTACAAAGTACAGCGAATCCCCAGGGGACTAAGAATTTCACTAAAATCCACATTATGCAAGAATAATACCAGATTCACAGAAAAATGGCAAGCAATCCTGAACAAGTGCTCTCTTGATCTCATACTGTTAATTATTAAAGAGTTATCAAAACGTGTTGAGGATTTGAATAAAGAGATATATCAACTTAAACAAGAACTAACAGAGAACATGTCAAAAAAAAATTGGGATGTAACACTGGCAGACTTTAACAAATAATTGGAAACATTAACAAAAGAAATGAATGAGAGAAAAATAAGGAAATTTAAAAGAGACACAATTGATTACAAGCTTGGGGAGGTTTACAATTGGGCGGATATCTTTGCCCAAAGGAGACAACAACGAGGAAACAAGGGACAATATTCGGATACAGATGCATCTTCTTCTGATGATGCACTACAAATAGGTCAACTACATACAACATCGGGGAATCAAAGACTAGAGAAGGAAATTCTTTCCACATTTACTTCCACATCCATAAACACTAATGGCAAGTAGCCTTTTTTAGAGAGAGGCCAAAAACTACCCGACGAAGCAGGAGGAAAAGCTCAAAAAACCAAATCGCAACCGGTAGCGAAAGGCACACAAAGCCGGAGACTCTAGTCATTAATATTTCTAAACATCAGTTAACCGATTTTCAAATAAGTACTCTACAAAAAGGATCCTTCTTTGTACCGACTTACCGTTCCAACATTTTCAAATCTGAAATTAGCTTGCACAAAATCAACGCCCACAAGCCAATACCTTATTAGGTTTATGAAATAAGAGTACATTTATGGCCCCGGTATGCCACAAGGTGTTGGACGCCTTCGAGACAGTGGTACAAAAGGAATTATGGAAAGTCTTCAGACAAACACAATCCAAAGTTTCCAACATTACACAAAAGGAACGACAATCCCTAGCACAAATCACATCTAAACAAGAGGTTACCGTCGGTCAGACGGATAAGGGTGGCACAATGGTCATCACGGACACTGATTTGTATGAGGAAAATGTTAAAGAACATATTCAAGATACCAATACCTACATGAAGCTGTTGTTCGAACCAACTAACACATTTCTCAAAATCCTTTCCAAGATCATAGATAATGCTCTGGATATTGGTACCATACCAAAATAGGAAAAAAATTACGTCATCAATATCAATCCATCAGTACCATATATATATATATATATATATATATATATATATAAATATATATATATATATTATATATATATATATATATATATATATATATATATATATATATATATATATATATATATATATATATATATATATATATATATATATATGTTAAGGTCCACAAACTGCCACTTGCAGGGTGCACTCACATTAGGCGTTCATAGGGTCAGGGAAGGTCTCTCACACAGCCTGCGCCCGCAGCACCTGACGCGTTTCTGGCTCCGCCCTTCATCAGAGGTTTGCTGCAACAAAGAAGTGCCAACACGTGACTTGCCAATAAATACCCTTTACTTTTGATTACAATCAAACTCAGGTGAGTATTAACAATGTATCCTGGGATTGGTAGTCCAAATCAAACTCAAGTGAGCTGGCAGCACTTCCTTGTTCAATAAAGTTTATCTTACACGGGTGTGTCAAAGGTGGCTTCCCCCATTCTGCCACTCGCCTGGTAGTCCCGTTGTGCTATCACCAAAGACAGCCACAGAACCGCATGTTGTGCGGCGGTGCTCCCCCCGACCTGGCTGGCCGGAATAGATTAAGGTCCACAAACTGCCACTTGCAGGGTGCACTCACATTAGGCGTTCATAGGGTCAGGGAAGGTCTCTCACACAGCCTGCGCCCGCAGCACCTGGCACGTTTCTGGCTCCGCCCTTCATCAGAGGTTTGCTGCAACAAAGAAGTGCCAACACGTGACTTGCCAATAAATACCCTTTAATTTTGCTTACAATCAAACTCAGGTGAGTATCAACAATGTATCCTGGGATTGGTAGTCCAAATCAAACTCAAGTGAGCTGGCAGCACTTCCTTGTTCAATAAAGTTTATCTTACACGGGTGTGTCAAAGGTGGCTTCCCCCATTCTGCCACTCGCCTGGTAGTCCTGTTGTGCTATCACCAAAGACAGCCACAGAACCGCATGTTGTGCGGCGGTGCTCCCCCCGACCTGGCTGGCCGGAATAGATTAAGGTCCACAAACTGCCACTTGCAGGGTGCACTCACATTAGGCGTTCATAGGGTCAGGGAAGGTCTCTCACACAGCCTGCGCCCGCAGCACCTGACGCGTTTCTGGCTCCGCCCTTCATCAGAGGTTTGCTGCAACAAAGAAGTGCCAACACGTGACTTGCCAATAAATACCCTTTACTTTTGCTTACAATCAAACTCAGGTGAGTATCAACAATGTATCCTGGGATTGGTAGTCCAAATCAAACTCAAGTGAGCTGGCAGCACTTCCTTGTTCAATAAAGTTTATCTTACACGGGTGTGTCAAAGGTGGCTTCCCCCATTCTGTCACTCGCCTGGTAGTCCCGTTGTGCTATCACCAAAGACAGCCACAGAACCGCATGTTGTGCGGCGGTGCTCCCCCCGACCTGGCTGGCCGGAATAGATTAAGGTCCACAAACTGCCACTTGCAGGGTGCACTCACATTAGGCGTTCATAGGGTCAGGGAAGGTCTCTCACACAGCCTGCGCCCGCAGCACCTGGCGCGTTTCTGGCTCCGCCCTTCATCAGAGGTTTGCTGCAACAAAGAAGTGCCAACACGTGACTTGCCAATAAATACCCTTTACTTTTGCTTACAATCAAACTCAGGTGAGTATCAACAATGTATCCTGGGATTGGTAGTCCAAATCAAACTCAAGTGAGCTGGCAGCACTTCCTTGTTCAATAAAGTTTATCTTACACGGGTGTGTCAAAGGTGGCTTCCCCCATTCTGCCACTCGCCTGGTAGTCCCGTTGTGCTATCACCAAAGACAGCCACAGAACCGCATGTTGTGCGGCGGTGCTCCCCCCGACCTGGCTGGCCGGAATAGATTAAGGTCCACAAACTGCCACTTGCAGGGTGCACTCACATTAGGCGTTCATAGGGTCAGGGAAGGTCTCTCACACAGCCTGCGCCCGCAGCACCTGACGCGTTTCTGGCTCCGCCCTTCATCAGAGGTTTGCTGCAACAAAGAAGTGCCAACACGTGACTTGCCAATAAATACCCTTTACTTTTGCTTACAATCAAACTCAGGTGAGTATCAACGGTGTATCCTGGGATTGGTAGTCCAAATCAAACTCAAGTGAGCTGGCAGCACTTCCTTGTTCAATAAAGTTTATCTTACACGGGTGTGTCAAAGGTGGCTTCCCCCATTCTGCCACTCGCCTGGTAGTCCTGTTGTGCTATCACCAAAGACAGCCACAGAACCACATGTTGTGCGGCGGTGCTCCTCCCCGACCTGGCTGGCCGGAATAGATTAAGGTCCACAAACTGCCACTTGTAGGGTGCACTCACATTAGGCGTTCATAGGGTCAGGGAAGGTCTCTCACACAGCCTGCGCCCGCAGCACCTGACGCATTTCTGGCTCCGCCCTTCATCAGAGGATTGCTGCAACAAAGAAGTGCCAACACGTGACTTGCCAATAAATACCCTTTACTTTTGCTTACAATCAAACTCAGGTGAGTATCAACAATGTATCCTGGGATTGGTAGTCCAAATCAAACTCAAGTGAGCTGGCAGCACTTCCTTGTTCAATAAAGTTTATCTTACACGGGTGTGTCAAAGGTGGCTTCCCCCATTCTGCCACTCGCCTGGTAGTCCCGTTGTGCTATCACCAAAGACAGCCACAGAACCGCATGTTGTGCGGCGGTGCTCCCCCCCGACCTGGCTGGCCGGAATAGATTAAGGTCCACAAACTGCCACTTGCAGGGTGCACTCTAATTAGGCGTTCATAGGGTCAGGGAAGGTCTCTCACACAGCCTGCGCCCGCAGCACCTGACGCGTTTCTGGCTCCGCCCTTCATCAGAGGTTTGCTGCAACAAAGAAGTGCCAACACGTGACTTGCCAATAAATACCCTTTACTTTTGCTTACAATCAAACTCAGGTGAGTATCAACAATGTATCCTGGGATTGGTAGTCCAAATCAAACTCAAGTGAGCTGGCAGCACTTCCTTGTTCAATAAAGTTTATCTTACACGGGTGTGTCAAAGGTGGCTTCCCCCATTCTGCCACTCGCCTGGTAGTCCCGTTGTGCTATCACCAAAGACAGCCACAGAACCGCATGTTGTGCGGCGGTGCTCCCCCCCGACCTGGCTGGCCGGAATAGATTAAGGTCCACAAACTGCTGCTTGCAGGGTGCACTCACATTAGGCGTTCATAGGGTCAGGGAAGGTCTCTCACACAGCCTGCGCCCGCAGCACCTGACGCGTTTCTGGCTCCACCCTTCATCAGAGGTTTGCTGCAACAAAGAAGTGCCAACACATGACTTGCCAATAAATACCCTTTACTTTTGCTTACAATCAAACTCAGGTGAGTATCAACAATGTATCCTGGGATTGGTAGTCCAAATCAAACTCGAGTGGAGTGAGCTGGCAGCACTTCCTTGTTCAATAAAGTTTATCTTACACGGGTGTGTCAAAGGTGGCTTCCCCCATTCTGCCACTCGCCTGGTAGTCCTGTTGTGCTATCACCAAAGACAGCCACAGAACCGCATGTTGTGCGGCGGTGCTCCCCCCCGACCTGGCTGGCCGGAATAGATTAAGGTCCACAAACTGCCACTTGCAGGGTGCACTCACATTAGGCGTTCATAGGGTCAGGGAAGGTCTCTCACACAGCCTGCCCCCGCAGCACCTGACGCGTTTCTGGCTCCGCCCTTCATCAGAGGTTTGCTGCAACAAAGAAGTGCCAACACGTGACTTGCCAATAAATACCCTTTACTTTTGCTTACAATCAAACTCAGGTGAGTATCAACAATGTATCCTGGGATTGGTAGTCCAAATCAAACTCAAGTGAGCTGGCAGCACTTCCTTGTTCAATAAAGTTTATCTTACACGGGTGTGTCAAAGGTGGCTTCCCCCATTCTGCCACTCGCCTGGTAGTCCCGTTGTGCTATCACCAAAGACAGCCACAGAACCGCATGTTGTGCGGCGGTGCTCCCCCCCGACCTGGATGGCCGGACTAGATTAAGGTCCACAAACTGCCACTTTCAGGGTGCACTCCCATTAGGCGTTCATAGGGTCAGGGAAGGTCTCTCACACAGCCTGCGCCCGCAGCACCTGACGCGTTTCTGGCTCCGCCCTTCATCAGAGGTTTGCTGCAACAAAGAAGTGCCAACACGTGACTTGCCAATAAATACCCTTTACTTTTGCTTACAATCAAACTCAGGTGAGTATCAACAATGTATCCTGGGATTGGTAGTCCAAATCAAACTCTAGTGAGCTGGCAGCACTTCCTTGTTCAATAAAGTTTATCTTACACGGGTGTGTCAAAGGTGGCTTCCCCCATTCTGCCACTCGCCTGGTAGTCCTGTTGTGCTATCACCAAAGACAGCCACAGAACCGCATGTTGTGCGGCGGTGCTCCCCCCCGACCTGGCTGGCCGGAATAGATTAAGGTCCACAAACTGCCACTTGCAGGGTGCACTCACATTAGGCGTTCATAGGGTCAGGGAAGGTCTCTCACACAGCCTGCGCCCGCAGCACCTGACGCGTTTCTGGCTCCGCCCTTCATCAGAGGTTTGCTGCAACAAAGAAGTGCCAACACGTGACTTGCCAATAAATACCCTTTACTTTTGATTACAATCAAACTCAGGTGAGTATTAACAATGTATCCTGGGATTGGTAGTCCAAATCAAACTCAAGTGAGCTGGCAGCACTTCCTTGTTCAATAAAGTTTATCTTACACGGGTGTGTCAAAGGTGGCTTCCCCCATTCTGCCACTCGCCTGGTAGTCCCGTTGTGCTATCACCAAAGACAGCCACAGAACCGCATGTTGTGCGGCGGTGCTCCCCCCGACCTGGCTGGCCGGAATAGATTAAGGTCCACAAACTGCCACTTGCAGGGTGCACTCACATTAGGCGTTCATAGGGTCAGGGAAGGTCTCTCACACAGCCTGCGCCCGCAGCACCTGGCACGTTTCTGGCTCCGCCCTTCATCAGAGGTTTGCTGCAACAAAGAAGTGCCAACACGTGACTTGCCAATAAATACCCTTTAATTTTGCTTACAATCAAACTCAGGTGAGTATCAACAATGTATCCTGGGATTGGTAGTCCAAATCAAACTCAAGTGAGCTGGCAGCACTTCCTTGTTCAATAAAGTTTATCTTACACGGGTGTGTCAAAGGTGGCTTCCCCCATTCTGCCACTCGCCTGGTAGTCCCGTTGTGCTATCACCAAAGACAGCCACAGAACCGCATGTTGTGCGGCGGTGCTCCCCCCGACCTGGCTGGCCGGAATAGATTAAGGTCCACAAACTGCCACTTGCAGGGTGCACTCACATTAGGCGTTCATAGGGTCAGGGAAGGTCTCTCACACAGCCTGCGCCCGCAGCACCTGACGCGTTTCTGGCTCCGCCCTTCATCAGAGGTTTGCTGCAACAAAGAAGTGCCAACACGTGACTTGCCAATAAATACCCTTTACTTTTGCTTACAATCAAACTCAGGTGAGTATCAACAATGTATCCTGGGATTGGTAGTCCAAATCAAACTCAAGTGAGCTGGCAGCACTTCCTTGTTCAATAAAGTTTATCTTACACGGGTGTGTCAAAGGTGGCTTCCCCCATTCTGTCACTCGCCTGGTAGTCCCGTTGTGCTATCACCAAAGACAGCCACAGAACCGCATGTTGTGCGGCGGTGCTCCCCCCGACCTGGCTGGCCGGAATAGATTAAGGTCCACAAACTGCCACTTGCAGGGTGCACTCACATTAGGCGTTCATAGGGTCAGGGAAGGTCTCTCACACAGCCTGCGCCCGCAGCACCTGCCGCGTTTCTGGCTCCGCCCTTCATCAGAGGTTTGCTGCAACAAAGAAGTGCCAACACGTGACTTGCCAATAAATACCCTTTACTTTTGCTTACAATCAAACTCAGGTGAGTATCAACAATGTATCCTGGGATTGGTAGTCCAAATCAAACTCAAGTGAGCTGGCAGCACTTCCTTGTTCAATAAAGTTTATCTTACACGGGTGTGTCAAAGGTGGCTTCCCCCATTCTGCCACTCGCCTGGTAGTCCCGTTGTGCTATCACCAAAGACAGCCACAGAACCGCATGTTGTGCGGCGGTGCTCCCCCCGACCTGGCTGGCCGGAATAGATTAAGGTCCACAAACTGCCACTTGCAGGGTGCACTCACATTAGGCGTTCATAGGGTCAGGGAAGGTCTCTCACACAGCCTGCGCCCGCAGCACCTGACGCGTTTCTGGCTCCGCCCTTCATCAGAGGTTTGCTGCAACAAAGAAGTGCCAACACGTGACTTGCCAATAAATACCCTTTACTTTTGCTTACAATCAAACTCAGGTGAGTATCAACGGTGTATCCTGGGATTGGTAGTCCAAATCAAACTCAAGTGAGCTGGCAGCACTTCCTTGTTCAATAAAGTTTATCTTACACGGGTGTGTCAAAGGTGGCTTCCCCCATTCTGCCACTCGCCTGGTAGTCCTGTTGTGCTATCACCAAAGACAGCCACAGAACCGCATGTTGTGCGGCGGTGCTCCTCCCCGACCTGGCTGGCCGGAATAGATTAAGGTCCACAAACTGCCACTTGTAGGGTGCACTCACATTAGGCGTTCATAGGGTCAGGGAAGGTCTCTCACACAGCCTGCGCCCGCAGCACCTGACGCATTTCTGGCTCCGCCCTTCATCAGAGGATTGCTGCAACAAAGAAGTGCCAACACGTGACTTGCCAATAAATACCCTTTACTTTTGCTTACAATCAAACTCAGGTGAGTATCAACAATGTATCCTGGGATTGGTAGTCCAAATCAAACTCAAGTGAGCTGGCAGCACTTCCTTGTTCAATAAAGTTTATCTTACACGGGTGTGTCAAAGGTGGCTTCCCCCATTCTGCCACTCGCCTGGTAGTCCCGTTGTGCTATCACCAAAGACAGCCACAGAACCGCATGTTGTGCGGCGGTGCTCCCCCCCGACCTGGCTGGCCGGAATAGATTAAGGTCCACAAACTGCCACTTGCAGGGTGCACTCTAATTAGGCGTTCATAGGGTCAGGGAAGGTCTCTCACACAGCCTGCGCCCGCAGCACCTGACGCGTTTCTGGCTCCGCCCTTCATCAGAGGTTTGCTGCAACAAAGAAGTGCCAACACGTGACTTGCCAATAAATACCCTTTACTTTTGCTTACAATCAAACTCAGGTGAGTATCAACAATGTATCCTGGGATTGGTAGTCCAAATCAAACTCAAGTGAGCTGGCAGCACTTCCTTGTTCAATAAAGTTTATCTTACACGGGTGTGTCAAAGGTGGCTTCCCCCATTCTGCCACTCGCCTGGTAGTCCCGTTGTGCTATCACCAAAGACAGCCACAGAACCGCATGTTGTGCGGCGGTGCTCCCCCCCGACCTGGCTGGCCGGAATAGATTAAGGTCCACAAACTGCTGCTTGCAGGGTGCACTCACATTAGGCGTTCATAGGGTCAGGGAAAGTCTCTCACACAGCCTGCGCCCGCAGCACCTGACGCGTTTCTGGCTCCACCCTTCATCAGAGGTTTGCTGCAACAAAGAAGTGCCAACACATGACTTGCCAATAAATACCCTTTACTTTTGCTTACAATCAAACTCAGGTGAGTATCAACAATGTATCCTGGGATTGGTAGTCCAAATCAAACTCGAGTGAGCTGGCAGCACTTCCTTGTTCAATAAAGTTTATCTTACACGGGTGTGTCAAAGGTGGCTTCCCCCATTCTGCCACTCGCCTGGTAGTCCTGTTGTGCTATCACCAAAGACAGCCACAGAACCGCATGTTGTGCGGCGGTGCTCCCCCCCGACCTGGCTGGCCGGAATAGATTAAGGTCCACAAACTGCCACTTGCAGGGTGCACTCACATTAGGCATTCATAGGGTCAGGGAAGGTCTCTCACACAGCCTGCCCCCGCAGCACCTGACGCGTTTCTGGCTCCGCCCTTCATCAGAGGTTTGCTGCAACAAAGAAGTGCCAACACGTGACTTGCCAATAAATACCCTTTACTTTTGCTTACAATCAAACTCAGGTGAGTATCAACAATGTATCCTGGGATTGGTAGTCCAAATCAAACTCAAGTGAGCTGGCAGCACTTCCTTGTTCAATAAAGTTTATCTTACACGGGTGTGTCAAAGGTGGCTTCCCCCATTCTGCCACTCGCCTGGTAGTCCCGTTGTGCTATCACCAAAGACAGCCACAGAACCGCATGTTGTGCGGCGGTGCTCCCCCCCGACCTGGATGGCCGGACTAGATTAAGGTCCACAAACTGCCACTTTCAGGGTGCACTCCCATTAGGCGTTCATAGGGTCAGGGAAGGTCTCTCACACAGCCTGCGCCCGCAGCACCTGACGCGTTTCTGGCTCCGCCCTTCATCAGAGGTTTGCTGCAACAAAGAAGTGCCAACACGTGACTTGCCAATAAATACCCTTTACTTTTGCTTACAATCAAACTCAGGTGAGTATCAACAATGTATCCTGGGATTGGTAGTCCAAATCAAACTCTAGTGAGCTGGCAGCACTTCCTTGTTCAATAAAGTTTATCTTACACGGGTGTGTCAAAGGTGGCTTCCCCATTCTGCCACTCGCCTGGTAGTCCTGTTGTGCTATCACCAAAGACAGCCACAGAACCGCATGTTGTGCGGCGGTGCTCCCCCCCGACCTGGCTGGCCGGAATAGATTAAGGTCCACAAACTGCCACTTGCAGGGTGCACTCACATTAGGCGTTCATAGGGTCAGGGAAGGTCTCTCACACAGCCTGCGCCCGCAGCACCTGACGCGTTTCTGGCTCCGCCCTTCATCAGAGGTTTGCTGCAACAAAGAAGTGCCAACACGTGACTTGCCAATAAATACCCTTTACTTTTGATTACAATCAAACTCAGGTGAGTATTAACAATGTATCCTGGGATTGGTAGTCCAAATCAAACTCAAGTGAGCTGGCAGCACTTCCTTGTTCAATAAAGTTTATCTTACACGGGTGTGTCAAAGGTGGCTTCCCCCATTCTGCCACTCGCCTGGTAGTCCCGTTGTGCTATCACCAAAGACAGCCACAGAACCGCATGTTGTGCGGCGGTGCTCCCCCCGACCTGGCTGGCCGGAATAGATTAAGGTCCACAAACTGCCACTTGCAGGGTGCACTCACATTAGGCGTTCATAGGGTCAGGGAAGGTCTCTCACACAGCCTGCGCCCGCAGCACCTGGCACGTTTCTGGCTCCGCCCTTCATCAGAGGTTTGCTGCAACAAAGAAGTGCCAACACGTGACTTGCCAATAAATACCCTTTAATTTTGCTTACAATCAAACTCAGGTGAGTATCAACAATGTATCCTGGGATTGGTAGTCCAAATCAAACTCAAGTGAGCTGGCAGCACTTCCTTGTTCAATAAAGTTTATCTTACACGGGTGTGTCAAAGGTGGCTTCCCCCATTCTGCCACTCGCCTGGTAGTCCCGTTGTGCTATCACCAAAGACAGCCACAGAACCGCATGTTGTGCGGCGGTGCTCCCCCCGACCTGGCTGGCCGGAATAGATTAAGGTCCACAAACTGCCACTTGCAGGGTGCACTCACATTAGGCGTTCATAGGGTCAGGGAAGGTCTCTCACACAGCCTGCGCCCGCAGCACCTGACGCGTTTCTGGCTCCGCCCTTCATCAGAGGTTTGCTGCAACAAAGAAGTGCCAACACGTGACTTGCCAATAAATACCCTTTACTTTTGCTTACAATCAAACTCAGGTGAGTATCAACAATGTATCCTGGGATTGGTAGTCCAAATCAAACTCAAGTGAGCTGGCAGCACTTCCTTGTTCAATAAAGTTTATCTTACACGGGTGTGTCAAAGGTGGCTTCCCCCATTCTGTCACTCGCCTGGTAGTCCCGTTGTGCTATCACCAAAGACAGCCACAGAACCGCATGTTGTGCGGCGGTGCTCCCCCCGACCTGGCTGGCCGGAATAGATTAAGGTCCACAAACTGCCACTTGCAGGGTGCACTCACATTAGGCGTTCATAGGGTCAGGGAAGGTCTCTCACACAGCCTGCGCCCGCAGCACCTGCCGCGTTTCTGGCTCCGCCCTTCATCAGAGGTTTGCTGCAACAAAGAAGTGCCAACACGTGACTTGCCAATAAATACCCTTTACTTTTGCTTACAATCAAACTCAGGTGAGTATCAACAATGTATCCTGGGATTGGTAGTCCAAATCAAACTCAAGTGAGCTGGCAGCACTTCCTTGTTCAATAAAGTTTATCTTACACGGGTGTGTCAAAGGTGGCTTCCCCCATTCTGCCACTCGCCTGGTAGTCCCGTTGTGCTATCACCAAAGACAGCCACAGAACCGCATGTTGTGCGGCGGTGCTCCCCCCGACCTGGCTGGCCGGAATAGATTAAGGTCCACAAACTGCCACTTGCAGGGTGCACTCACATTAGGCGTTCATAGGGTCAGGGAAGGTCTCTCACACAGCCTGCGCCCGCAGCACCTGACGCGTTTCTGGCTCCGCCCTTCATCAGAGGTTTGCTGCAACAAAGAAGTGCCAACACGTGACTTGCCAATAAATACCCTTTACTTTTGCTTACAATCAAACTCAGGTGAGTATCAACGGTGTATCCTGGGATTGGTAGTCCAAATCAAACTCAAGTGAGCTGGCAGCACTTCCTTGTTCAATAAAGTTTATCTTACACGGGTGTGTCAAAGGTGGCTTCCCCCATTCTGCCACTCGCCTGGTAGTCCTGTTGTGCTATCACCAAAGACAGCCACAGAACCGCATGTTGTGCGGCGGTGCTCCTCCCCGACCTGGCTGGCCGGAATAGATTAAGGTCCACAAACTGCCACTTGTAGGGTGCACTCACATTAGGCGTTCATAGGATCAGGGAAGGTCTCTCACACAGCCTGCGCCCGCAGCACCTGACGCATTTCTGGCTCCGCCCTTCATCAGAGGATTGCTGCAACAAAGAAGTGCCAACACGTGACTTGCCAATAAATACCCTTTACTTTTGCTTACAATCAAACTCAGGTGAGTATCAACAATGTATCCTGGGATTGGTAGTCCAAATCAAACTCAAGTGAGCTGGCAGCACTTCCTTGTTCAATAAAGTTTATCTTACACGGGTGTGTCAAAGGTGGCTTCCCCCATTCTGCCACTCGCCTGGTAGTCCCGTTGTGCTATCACCAAAGACAGCCACAGAACCGCATGTTGTGCGGCGGTGCTCCCCCCCGACCTGGCTGGCCGGAATAGATTAAGGTCCACAAACTGCCACTTGCAGGGTGCACTCTAATTAGGCGTTCATAGGGTCAGGGAAGGTCTCTCACACAGCCTGCGCCCGCAGCACCTGACGCGTTTCTGGCTCCGCCCTTCATCAGAGGTTTGCTGCAACAAAGAAGTGCCAACACGTGACTTGCCAATAAATACCCTTTACTTTTGCTTACAATCAAACTCAGGTGAGTATCAACAATGTATCCTGGGATTGGTAGTCCAAATCAAACTCAAGTGAGCTGGCAGCACTTCCTTGTTCAATAAAGTTTATCTTACACGGGTGTGTCAAAGGTGGCTTCCCCCATTCTGCCACTCGCCTGGTAGTCCCGTTGTGCTATCACCAAAGACAGCCACAGAACCGCATGTTGTGCGGCGGTGCTCCCCACCGACCTGGCTGGCCGGAATAGATTAAGGTCCACAAACTGCTGCTTGCAGGGTGCACTCACATTAGGCGTTCATAGGGTCAGGGAAGGTCTCTCACACAGCCTGCGCCCGCAGCACCTGACGCGTTTCTGGCTCCACCCTTCATCAGAGGTTTGCTGCAACAAAGAAGTGCCAACACATGACTTGCCAATAAATACCCTTTACTTTTGCTTACAATCAAACTCAGGTGAGTATCAACAATGTATCCTGGGATTGGTAGTCCAAATCAAACTCGAGTGAGCTGGCAGCACTTCCTTGTTCAATAAAGTTTATCTTACACGGGTGTGTCAAAGGTGGCTTCCCCCATTCTGCCACTCGCCTCGTAGTCCTGTTGTGCTATCACCAAAGACAGCCACAGAACCGCATGTTGTGCGGCGGTGCTCCCCCCCGACCTGGCTGGCCGGAATAGATTAAGGTCCACAAACTGCCACTTGCAGGGTGCACTCACATTAGGCGTTCATAGGGTCAGGGAAGGTCTCTCACACAGCCTGCCCCCGCAGCACCTGACGCGTTTCTGGCTCCGCCCTTCATCAGAGGTTTGCTGCAACAAAGAAGTGCCAACACGTGACTTGCCAATAAATACCCTTTACTTTTGCTTACAATCAAACTCAGGTGAGTATCAACAATGTATCCTGGGATTGGTAGTCCAAATCAAACTCAAGTGAGCTGGCAGCACTTCCTTGTTCAATAAAGTTTATCTTACACGGGTGTGTCAAAGGTGGCTTCCCCCATTCTGCCACTCGCCTGGTAGTCCCGTTGTGCTATCACCAAAGACAGCCACAGAACCGCATGTTGTGCGGCGGTGCTCCCCCCGACCTGGAGGGCCGGACTAGATTAAGGTCCACAAACTGCCACTTTCAGGGTGCACTCCCATTAGGCGTTCATAGGGTCAGGGAAGGTCTCTCACACAGCCTGCGCCCGCAGCACCTGACGCGTTTCTGGCTCCGCCCTTCATCAGAGGTTTGCTGCAACAAAGAAGTGCCAACACGTGACTTGCCAATAAATACCCTTTACTTTTGCTTACAATCAAACTCAGGTGAGTATCAACAATGTATCCTGGGATTGGTAGTCCAAATCAAACTCTAGTGAGCTGGCAGCACTTCCTTGTTCAATAAAGTTTATCTTACACGGGTGTGTCAAAGGTGGCTTCCCCCATTCTGCCACTCACCTGGTAGTCCTGTTGTGCTATCACCAAAGACAGCCACAGAACCGCATGTTGTGCGGCGGTGCTCCCCCCCAACCTGGCTGGCCGGAATAGATTAAGGTCCACAAACTGCCACTTGCAGGGTGCACTCACATTAGGCGTTCATAGGGTCAGGGAAGGTCTCTCACACAGCCTGCGCCCGCAGCACCTGACGCGTTTCTGGCTCCGCCCTTCATCAGAGGTTTGCTGCAACAAAGAAGTGCCAACACGTGACTTGCCAATAAATACCCTTTACTTTTGCTTACAATCAAACTCAGGTGAGTATCAACAATGTATCCTGGGATTGGTAGTCCAAATCAAACTCAAGTGAGCTGGCAGCACTTCCTTGTTCAATAAAGTTTATCTTACACGGGTGTGTCAAAGATGGCTTCCCCCATTCTGCCACTCGCCTGGTAGTCCCGTTGTGCTATCACCAAAGACAGCCACAGAACCGCATGTTGTGCGGCGGTGCTCCCCCCCGACCTGGATGGCCGGAATAGATTAAGGTCCACAAACTGCCACTTGCAGGGTGCACTCCCATTAGGCGTTCATAGGGTCAGGGAAGGTCTCTCACACAGCCTGCGCCCGCAGCACCTGACGCGTTTCTGGCTCCGCCCTTCATCAGAGGTTTGCTGCAACAAAGAAGTGCCAACACGTGACTTGCCAATAAATACCCTTTACTTTTGCTTACAATCAAACTCAGGTGAGTATCAACAATGTATCCTGGGATTGGTAGTCCAAATCAAACTCAAGTGAGCTGGCAGCACTTCCTTGTTCAATAAAGTTTATCTTACACGGGTGTGTCAAAGGTGGCTTCCCCCATTCTGCCACTCGCCTGGTAGTCCCATTGTGCTATCACCAAAGACAGCCACAGAACCGCATGTTGTGCGGCGGTGCTCGCCCCCCAACTCACTGGCCGGAATAGATTAAGGTCCACCAACTGCCACTTGCAGGGTGCACTCACATTAGGCATTCATAGGGTCAGGGAAGGTCTCTCACACAGCCTGCGCCTGCAGCACCTGACGCGTTTCTGGCTCCGCCCTTCATCAGAGGTTTGCTGCAACAAAGAAGTGCCAACACGTGACTTGCCAATAAATACCCTTTACTTTTGCTTACAATCAAACTCAGGTGAGTATCAACAATGTATCCTGGGATTGGTAGTCCAAATCAAACTCAAGTGAGCTGGCAGCACTTCCTTGTTCAATAAAGTTTATCTTTCACGGGTGTGTCAAAGGTGGCTTCCCCCATTCTGCCACTCGCCTGGTAGTCCCGTTGTGCTATCACCAAAGACAGCCACAGAACCGCATGTTGTGCGGCGGTGCTCCCCCCCGACCTGGCTGGCCGGAATAGATTAAGGTCCACAAACTGCCACTTGCAGGGTGCACTCACATTAGGCATTCATAGGGTCAGGGAAGGTCTCTCACACAGCCTGCGCCTGCAGCACCTGACGCGTTTCTGGCTCCGCCCTTCATCTGAGGTTTGCTGCAACAAAGAAGTGCCAACACGTGACTTGCCAATAAATACCCTTTACTTTTGCTTACAATCAAACTCAGGTGAGTATCAACAATGTATCCTGGGATTGGTAGTCCAAATCAAACTCAAGTGAGCTGGCAGCACTTCCTTGTTCAATAAAGTTTATTTTACACGGGTGTGTCAAAGGTGGCTTCCCCCATTCTGCCACTCGCCTGGTAGTCCCGTTGTGCTATCACCAAAGACAGCCACAGAACCGCATATATATATATTTCCCGAGATTGGCTCGCTATCACACAGATCATGGGAGCTTCTGAATCTGGTGCGTATTCGGTGGCAGAGCCCAGCCGCATATCAATTTCCCAATAACAATCTTCGGTTAAAGATTCCCAATGAATACACACTCACGGGTTGTTTTTTCCTCCAAATTTTAATTCATTTGGGTTTTCGGCAAAAGGTTGAGGAGACAATCGACGCGTTTCGCTATTACAAATAGCTTGTTCAGGTTCAATGGTTGCATTCAAACTAGCCAATAAAAACAATACACAAAACATCACGTGTTTCCTGATAACCTGGATTTCCTTATTGATGCATTGTGGTAATTGTAGTTTAGTGATATAAAGTATCTATTGTTCATGCACCATTGAGGGGGTTAATTGTGTTTACCTTGCTCCTATATTGAGTGCTATGTGGTGACGGGTTTCTACAGTCACGGTGTTTAAATGTACAGATATTGTTTCTATATTTTACAGACAGTGCGCACTGTTTATACTCCTGGGTAACGAGTCAGATATTCATCTCGTGTCATTACGCTATGCGTTATTACTAAGACACAATTTTGGGACTTAGCCCTCTAGTGGGCATATTTTGTTTATCTCACCCTCTAAGATTGATGTTGCAGGAGGTCTTGATATGGACTAAATAAACTAATTCACCACTAGGATCTTAAAATTCTAGGTAGTTAAATATATTCATCCCTTCAGTACATGATTCAGTTTCAACAATATTTACAATATTAACAATCATAAGTGTACATATAATTCCTCACTCTCGTTTAACACAAAAGGAGTTAAAGTTCTGAAATTCAGGATTTGCCTGGATTCTCTCTGTCTCAGTTTCTTTAGGCGGTTCCTCCCCCTCTCACTGAGAGGAACCGTTTCAAGTCCCCAAAATGATAACAGTTTCCAGTCACCACCATGCTCCGTCTCCATATGCTTTGCGACCGCGTTACTGCGATCGTTGTTGACTGTCGCACGTACGTGTTCTAGCACTCTCTTCTTTAATTCACAAATCGTGCTCCCTATATATTTAAGCGTGCACGGGCATTCGATCATATATACCACGAGTTGACTTTTACAAGTGATAAGTTCTCTGATTTGCCACATTTTTTTATTTGGAAGTTCCACCTCGTTGGTATTCTTGGCAATCAGACATACCTTACAATTGGTACACTTTCTGAACCCCTTGTTTTCAACCATTGAGTTCCTGTGACTTTATTGGCAATTTGATGGTGACTATGCACTAGTCTGTCTCTTAAATTTGGTGCCCTTCTGTATGTTATGATCGGATGGTTCCCCATTTCCTTCCCAATTCTAGTTTCCATTTGTAACAATTTCCAATTTTTTCTCAGGATTTGGTTTATTTCTTTGGCTTTACAACAATAATCCATTATAAGTCTCACAGGTTCAGATTTTTGATAATTTGAGTGTGGTGTTGTTTTTGCTTTAATGATCTCTGGTCTTGATTTTTGATCGGCTCTCATCCATCCTCTGTTAATACTATGATCTTTATATCCTCTTTGTCTGAATCGTGTTGCTGTTTTTTTACTGTTCTTCTCCCATTCAGTTTCCTCAGAGCATATTCTGCGTATTCTCAGAAATTCTCCGTATGAGATGTTTTCAATGACCGTTGTTTTGTGGAAACTGTTGGGTTGAAGTGTCGCATTTTGGGAGGTTGCCTTTCGATGCAAGGTGGTTTGAACTTTATTGTGGGATATGTAAATTTCCGTATCCAGGAATGTCACACGTTCATTGCTGATTTCATAAGTGAATTTGATTTTTGCTTCTGTTGAGTTTAAGATGGTAAAATATTCATGAAATTCTGCTGCTGTGCCATCCCACACAATAAATAAATCATCAATAAAGGGTACCCATTTGGTAATTTTATTCACAAACTTGTCATTATTGGGGTGCCATGCTATTTGTTCCTCCCACCATCCCATGACAAGGCATGCGTACGCGGGGCTGAAGGCAAATCCCATTGCGCATCCCTTTGTTTGTTGGTAGATTTCGTTACCAAAAAGAAGCAAGTTTTGTGTAAGGCATATTTCGATCATGTCTGTTAACATTTGATTGTGTTGAGTGTACTGGACGTTTCTTTCTCTCAAGAAGAAGCTACATGCTAATAAACCTATGGTGTGTTCGATGTTAGTGTACAATGATATTACATCCATAGTTATTAGCATGTATGTCGGTTGCCACGTTAGTTCTTGCAGATGTCTCAGGAGGTTGGTGGTGTCTCTTAGATAAGAGTTTAAGTTCATCACAAATGGCATCAGGAAGAAGTCAATATAACTTGCCATTGGTTCCAATAGGGACCCTTTAGCTGACACGATGGGTCTCCCTGGTGGTTTAAGTGGGTATTTATGTAGTTTCGGCAGGAAGTAGATTGTGGCAGTGATAGGGTGATCAGTCATTAGAAATTTTTTCTCCTCTTCATCAATTAGATTTTGAGAGAGCCAGATCAGAATTTTTCTATCTACCTGTTCTTTGTAGATTTGAGTGGGATTCCTTTCCAATTTTCGGTAGTACTCACAGTTTTTCAGTTGTGAGTGGGCCTCCAATTCATAATCTGCTTTATTTAGAATGACGATATTGCCGCCTTTATCTGCCATTTTTATGGTGATGTTTTTATCTTCAGTTAGATTTTTTAGGGCCATGCGTTCATCTTTAGATAGATTGTCAGAGTAGTTGTTCTTCCTGATTTTGTACAGATCTTGAATTAGGGCCTCTTGAAATATATCTATTTTATTGCCTTGTGGGAGTTGAGGATAAAAGCGTGACGTAGATTTTTTCCGCTTAGACCCGCACTCTTCTGTGGGCAAACTGTTTCCTCACTAATTTCTTCTTGTTCTTCTGGAGTGTCCATATTCACTAATGTCAGTAGTGCATTCATATCTCTGGATGTTAGAGTTTGATCCGTTGCTCGAATTTCTGTTTTCTTTTTTTCTCATTTTTGCATAATTTTTCATTTTCTTATTTTCCTGGAAGATTTTGGCCAGCTTGATTTTCCTTATATATTTTTATATATATCAATTTGCACTTGTGCCATATTCATTGATTGCTTTGGACAAAAGTTGATGCCATGTTTTAACAATGTAGTTTCACTTTCTGTTATAGCTCGTTTTGATAAATTAATCACAGCCAATTCATTGTTATCCCCCATTATGTTTTCTTCTTGTGGGGAGAAATTCATTTTTTGGCAAAGGTTTGACGCATGCTTCTTGTTTTTGGTCCAGTTCTTTCTTCCGAACCACTTCCCCCTTTGAAACCTTCTGGTGGGTTTTTGCTTGTTACCAATGGCTCCCATTTGCGGCCTCTTCCCCTTCCTCGTCCTTTTGGGGTATAATGCTGATTGCGGCTCTGCTCCCACTGTCTCTGCTGTAGGACGAGCCGCATATCCCCTAAAAAATTCCGGGCTCCTTGGTCCAAAGTAGCATCCTGTTCACCTTCACTAGGTTCTGTAGATGTAAGTGACATTGCACTTCCCGAACTTTGAGTTGTTCCTGATGTTGCTTCATATTTTGAGAACATATCGAATTTTTTGCCATATGTAAATATGCGGCCCTGCGCATAGTCCTGCTTGTCCCTCTGAAATTTTATTTGCTTTCGTAATTTCACCGTTTCTTCATGTTTTTCTACATATTTTTCAAGATCTTCCTTGAATTTTTTCATTTCCGGATTTAAATCGGCGGTTGCCAATTCCTTCTCTAATTCCTGCAATTCCAACTTAATTTTCTCCAAAGCCAACTCAATATGTTTTACCAAGATTTTCATTAGACCAAGGGATGAGTTTAAAACAAATTCCCCCCATTCTTGTAATAGTTCGTTTGATGAGTTCTGTTGGCTTGGCATCAATGAGATCCGTAGTCCTCTTGGTACTCTTTGAGCTTCTAAATATTTCCTTAGTGTTGTTAGCTCCCACCATTTGTTGATTTCTTTTATTACTCAGTCTTTCCCAATTTTTTTATTTACTCCTTAGGTCCGTTTTTATGGATGGAATATTTTTGTCACCAGATTGTTTTTGTTGATCCACTGCTTGATCAAATAAGGAATCCAGTTCCTCAGTTTTTTTTGCTTCTCTTTTATCCATTCTTTGTCTCCTCCTATTCTGCCTTCCAATCAAAAGGTATTTGGTTTAGCGTTTTAGTGAAGAAAAACCCATCCACCTAGTTAAGATCTCAAAACATTGCTCACTTTAATATTCGTTTGTTTATATTGAAACACTTCATTACGATTTCTTAAGGAGCACGATCCTAACTTTCCTGTGGAAATAACCAGCTTTAAAAAGTTCCGCAAAAGTTTATGCGTTTGAGGGTTTGCTTACGCTATTCCACACTCAGACACCCGCTCACCTCCACCCCCTGGCGTTCGGTCGCGTGTGCTTCCTGTGTACTGCGTCTTCTCCCAATGTTTCTTCGTTGGATTCCTGATGACGGTCACTCGATCTGGATTGGTTTACATTTCCCGAGATTGGCTCGCTATTACACAGATCATGGGCGCTTCTGAATCCGGTGCGTATTCGGCGTCAGAGCCCAGCCGCGTATCAATTTCCCAATAACAATCTTCGGTTGAAGATTCCCAATGAATACGCACTCACAGGTTGTTTTTTCCTCCAAATTTTTATTCATTTGGGTTTGCGGCAAAAGGTTGAGGAGACAACCGACGCATTTCGCTATTACAAATAGCTTGTTCACGGTTCAATGGTTGCATTCAAACTAGCCAATAAAAACAATACACAAAACATCACGTGTTTCCTGAAAACCTGGATTTCCTTATTGATGCGTTGTGGTAATTGCAGTTTAGTGATAGAAAGTATCTATTGTTCATGCACCATTGAGGGGGTTAATTGTGTTTACCTTCCTCCTATATTGAGCGCTATGTGGTGACGGGTTTCTACAGTCACGGTGTTTAAATGTATAGATATTGTTTCTATATTTTACAGACAGTGCGCACTGTTTATACTCCTGGGTAACGAGTCAGATATTCATCTCGTGTCATTACGCTATGCGTTATTACTAAGACACGATTTTGGCATTTAGCCGTCTAGTGGGCATATTTTGTTTATCTCACCGTCTAAGACTGATGTTGCAGGAAGTGTTGATATGGACCAAATAAACTAATTCACCACTAGGATCTTAAAATTCTAGGTGTTTAAATATATTCATCCCTTCAGTACATGATTCAGTTTCAACAATATTTACAATATTTACAATCATAAGTGTACATATAATTCCTCACTCTGGTTTAACCCAAAAGGAGTTAAAGTTCTGAAATTCAGGATTTGCTTGGATTCTCACTGTCTCAGTTTCTTTAGGCGGTTCCCCCCCTCTCACTGAGAGGAACCGTTTCAAGTCCCCAAAATGATAACAGTTTCCAGTCACCACTATGCTCCGTCTCCATATGCTTTGGAAATGAAGGGGGGCAACGAATTTCAAAGCTTGGTGGCAGCTACAGAGAAGGAGCGGCCACCCCATATAGACCTGCAAAATCTGGGAGAGACTAGTTTTTTTTGTGTGGAAATCTCAAGGTCCTCCCAGGAGTGTACCATTGAAACATGGTTTTTAGATGAGGCGAACATTTACTATGCATAGCCTTGTATACTGTGCTCAGGACCTTGTCGGAAATGTGCTTCCAGATGGGGAGCCAGTGCAAGGTTCAGATCCCCTCCCTGGCGGACTGATGTTT